>NC_081409.1:173230964-173530964 GCF_030272615.1 Cryptomeria japonica
ATGGTTTGGTAATACACATTAGAACATTTGGAAGCGAATGCTATATTAGGAGAGATGAGTATATTGGTAAATTTGATCCTAGAAGTGATGAAGAAATATTTCTTGGTTATTCATCTAAGAGCAAGGCATATAGATGTTTTAATAAAATATTACAGAAGTTCATTGAAAGTGCTAATGTGAAGATAGATAAACACTTTAGAGGAAATTCAAGGTCTGTAGATTCTGAACCGGCAATTGAGATGATCATAAATGAACCAATACAGAGTGCACCAGTACAAAATATGAATCCAATCACACTGACATCATCATAGAATTCCGCAGTGACTGAAGAACAACAACATGTGAATAAACCCAGGTATGTAAGACTGAATCACATAGAAAATCAGATAATTGGGAATAAGTATCAAGGTGTTATGACAAGAGGGAGACTGACAAATGAAGAGGTATGCTTAATTTCTCAAATTGAACCAACATCTATTATTGAAGCATGTCAAGATGAACATTGGATAAAAGCAATGGAATATGAATTAGAACAAATTGAAAAGAACAATACATGGACATTAGTTCTCTGACCTAAAGACAAAAATGTAATTGGAACTAAATGGGTATTCAAAAATAAACTTAATGAAGATGGTAAGGTAATCAAGAAAAAAGAAAGATTAGTTTGCAAAGGATATTCACAGAAAGAGGGAATTGATTATAATCAAACCTTTGCACCAGTAGCTAGAAATGAGGAAGTTAGATTATTTCTTGCATTTGCCACTCATAAGAACTATAAAGTGTATCAGATGGATGTAAAATGTGCATTTTTGAATGGTGATCTTGAAGAAGAAGTTTATATTGAACAACCTGATGGATTTTTATTGACAGATGTTAAAGATATGGTCTGCAAATTAAGTAAAGCTTTGTATGGATTGAAGAAATCTCCTAGAGCTTGGTATGCTAGATTGGGCAAATATCTTTTGAAACTTGGTTACACTAAAGGTAATTCTGACAGTAACTTATATTTCAAAGTGACTAATGATGACATCTTGGTTATTGAAGTTTTTGTTCATGATATCATTTTTGGAGGAGAAGATGGATTACGTAAGGACTTTGCTAACAAGATGCAGGAAGAATTTGAAATGTCTATGATTGGGGAGATAAAATTATTTTTAGGATTGCAGATTTCACAAACTAATAGAGGTATATTCATATGTCAAACACAATACTTGAAGGAACTATTGAAGAAATTTGGTATGGAAAACTCTAAACTGGTAAGTACTCCTATGACTACAACTGATAAATTGACATTGAAGGATGATTCAGCTCCTGTTAATCCAACAAGACACAAATCTATGATTGGAGGTTTATTGTATTTGACACAAAACAGACCTGATATAATGAATGCAATATATATTGTTTCAAGATTTTAGAGTAATCCTAAAGAAAATCATGAATCAACAGTAAAAATGATTTTCCAGTATCTACAAGGCACAACAAATATTGGTTTATGGTATCCTAAACATGAAAATTTTGATTTATGTGTATACACCGATGCAAATTGGGCTGGAGATGTAGATGATAAAAAGAGTACCATTGGCGGAGAATTATTTCTTGGTAGCAGGTTGATTTCATGGATAATCAAGAAGCAAAGTTGTAAATCATTATCAACAATAAAATCAGAATATGTTGCAGCACAACTAATTGTACTCAGGTATTATGGATTAAGAAAATGTTGAAGGACATAAAGGTAAAATGCAAATAACCTATAATCATTTATTGTGATAATTCAACAATAATTGATATATCAAAGAATCTGGTATTTCACTCTAAGACTAAGCATGTTTCTATCAAATATAATCTTCTAAAAGAGAATGTTGAAGAAAAAGAAGTAAGATTGGTTTATGTGAATACTAAAGAGTAGATTGCAGATATCTTTACAAAGCCTTTACCTAAAGAAACCTTTGAATATATCAAAGAGAAGCTTGGGGTGATACCCTCACCAATAGAGACTTATATGATTTAAGATTGGCATCAAACTGATAGAAACTAATAGAGAAATCTTTTTCTGGCTTTGATGGAGGAGATCTACTTCTCAAGGGGAGTAGTTGGTTGTACATTCTAGTATTTTTTAATTACACTGCCATTTGATGTCAAAGGGGGAGAGAAATCTATGGAAAAAAAATCTTTGGAATTCTTGGGAGAAAGATCTATGGAAAAACATTTGGAGATATTATTCATTGGAAGAGAGATATATACTCTTTGTATTTTGATTTTGATTTTTCGTATTGATCTATTCTTGAGATTGTTGGTTTTTGGTTTTTGGTATTCTGTTTTGGCACTTAGAAGTTTTTCCATCTAGTGTTGCCATCAATGCCAAAGGGGGAGATTGTTGGTATTATGGATGTGTTGCATTAGTTTTGTCATTGATGTCAACACTTATCCTTCTAGAGATCTACATTGTTGATTTAGCATTATGGTTGTATTGGTTTACTGTTGAACCGACACATTGTGTTTACTGATGAGGTAAGTGACTTATGCAGAGTCACTGGTATATGCTCACCGACAGGTTATATGGTTCACCGACACTGATGACAACTTATTATCATCTAGAGATCACTTGATTATGTCGAAGACATGGTTTGGATACTTGGTTTTGGTGTTTTGGTTATTGGTCTAATCGGGTTGACATATTTGGTGTTACCGGCAGATTGGTCTAGGTTATGGACTGGTATGCGTTATGTATTCTAGATCAGCTTGACACATTATGGAGATGATTTATTTATTGAATATTATTGTAAATTTATTGAGCCAACATGATGCATTGCATCACGACTTATTTGTAATTGATTTAATTGTAATATTCTTAGTAAGCCGATCTACATATTTGGTCTTAGGTTTTGTATATTTGTAAGATCTCATTTGTGAGATGATAGATAGGATATGGTTATGGTATGGTATTGTAACATGGTATGTGCAAATATTGAAGATGATATGAGCAGACCATAGAGAAGGTTCAAGGAAGGTTTGAAGGTGTTTATCAGAGTTTAACTGGTATTGAAACCAAAATTAGAGATCCTATTTTGAGTAGTACATTATTTTAGGATTTAACCATCCTACTATAGTCATTGCGACTCCCATTTGAGAAGTGTGCTCTAGGTGGTTGGCCTTTCTGCATGTGCAGACCCCATTTGTATATACATACTATTTGCAGTAGTATCATCTAATTGTGGGCAAGGTTTCGATCGTGGTTTTTTCCCTTATAGGGTTTCCACGTCAAAATATCTATGTTATGTGTTGTGGATGTTGTTTCTTTTTCTGTTTTATGCATTAAGTTTCACCAATATTGATATTAACTACTAATATGTTAACCGACAATAAGTTTGGTTTACCGGTATTAAGTATCAAGTTTGATTAAGTTATAATTGGGTTAAAATTCATTGACAATTGATTTAACCCCCCCTCTGAGTTGTCCTTCTGGTTCCTAACACCAAACATATTCCATTGATCCAAACATGTCAGTATTATCCAACTAATAGTCCCTTCTGCCGGTACCGGTAACACTAGTTCTTCTACCAGTAATCAAAATTTGTCTGTCGGTAACCAATCATAACAGCTAGTGTTGACATCAATGACAAAAAATCAATGCAACACATAATCAATTCCTTCATATTGCCAACAATCTCCCCCTTTGGCATTGATGGCAACACTAGATGTGAAAAATAAAACATCTAAGTGCCAAGAAATGCCAAAAATTTATCATAGAAGATATAACAATGAAAAACTAAAAAATCCCAGCAACTCCCCCTGAGAAGGGCAGTCCAATCTAAAAATGATCTGAATCTCTCTCCCATATGTCATATTATGACATTATTTTTCACATATAACTCTCCCCTTTTGACATCAATGCCAAAGATATGCCATAGATATCAAAATCTTGTGAATCTCAAAGCTGACTACTCACCCCGAGTAGTAGCACCACTATATCAATCTGGAGCAAAGGATAAAGCTGATGATGCATATTGGACTGATGCTCTGCTCCAGCAGTTAAGTTTCTACCAAAGGGATAGATACCCCTAACTTGTCTCTTAAATATTCAAATGATTCCTTAGACAACGGTTTAGTGAATATATCTTCAATCTGCTCTTTAGGCTTCACATAAACCAATTTGACTTTCTTTTCCTCCACCTTTTCTTTCAGAAAGTTATATTTTATTGAAATGTGCTTAGTCTCAGAGTTAAGTACCGGATTCTTAGATATGTCAATAGCTACAAAGTCATCACAATAGATAACTATCAGTTCACTACAATTTACCTTGATATCCTTCAACATTTGCTTCATCCACAAGACTTGAATGCAGTTAGTTATTGCTGCAACATATTCAGCTTCTGCAGTAGATAAAGAAATGCATGACTATTTTTTCCTTATCCATGAAACCAATTTCTTTCCAAGAAAGAAAGCGCCACCAGAAGTGCTCTTTCTATCATCAGTATCTCCTACCCAATCTACATCTGTAAATGTGCATAAAGTAAAGTTATCATCTCTATAGTACCATAAGCCATATTTTGTTGTTCCTTGCAAATAGTAGAATATCCTCTTTACTGCACATCCATGATTTTCTTTAGGATTGCTCTGACATCTTGAAACAATACTTACTGCATTCATAATATCCAGTCTATTCTGAGTTAGATATAACAAGCCACCAATCATAGACTTATACCTTGTCAAATTTACCAGTGCAGATGTGTCTTTGATAGATAATTTCTCACTTGTCACCATAGGAGTACTTACCGGTTTGGAATTATCCATACAAAACTACTTCAACAATTATCTTAGATACTTAGTTTGATAGATAAAAATGCCTTTGTTCGTTCAAGTAATTTGCAAACCTAAGAAAAATTTCATCTCACCAATCATAGACATTTCAAATTCATTCTTTATATTATTAGAGAATTCCATGCACAATTTATGTTCACCTCCAAAAATGATATCATCAACAAATAGTTCAATAATCAGAATATCATCATCAATGATCTTGTAATGTAAATTATTGTCAGCACTGCCCTAGTAAAACCAATCTTCAAAATATATTTATCCAACCTTGCATACCAAGCTCTAGGAGCTTGTTTCAATCCATATAATGCTTTCCTTAACCTACAAACCATATCTTTGTCATCTATCAGTGAAAATCCATCACACTGCTCAATGTATACTTCTTCCTCAAGTTCACCATTCAAAAATTCAGTTTTAATATCCATTTGATAGACCTTATAGTTCTTGTATGTTGCATGGGCAAGAAATAGTTTAACAACTTCAATTCTAGCTACTGGTGCAAATGTCTCACCATAATCAATTCCTTCAATTTGAGAATATCCTTTACAAACCATTCTAGCCTTGTTTCTCATAATTTGACCATCCCCATTTAGCTTATTTCTAAGAACCCATTTAGTTCCAATAACATTCTTATTTTTAGGCTGGGGAACTAAAGTCCAAGTCTTATTCTTCTCTACCTAATCTAATTCATCTTCCATAGCCTTTAACCAATGTTTATCTTTACAAGCTTCAATAACAGATGCCGGTTCAATTTGAGAAATAAGACATACCTCTTCATTTGCCAGTCTTCTTCTTGTCATAACTCCCTTGTTCCTATCTCCAATGATTTGATCTTCAGAATGATTTAATCTTATATACCTTGGTGTCTGCTGAACTTCAAGTTCTCTGTTCCGATCATCAGTCACAGTTGAATTTTCAGATTGTACCAGTGTAACTGTCTTAGTGTCTTGTACCGATTGAGGCATTAGTGGATCAGTTATGATCACTTCCACTGTCGGTTATATGTCATATGATATAGATTGATTTCTGTATTGCTCATCCACTTTCACATTTGTGCTCTCCATAATTTTTTGCAATCTTTTGTTATAACATCTATATACTTTTCTCTGAATTGAATATCCAAGAAATATCCCTTCATCGCATCTAGGATAAAACTTCCCAATAGAATCATCCCTTTTGATATAACATTTACTTCCAAAAATTCTGAAATATTTAAGAGTAGGTGTATGTCCAAACCATAATTCATAAGCAGTCTTACCGGTTTCACCTTTGATATGAACTTTGTTGAATGTGTCAACTCCTATACTCACTGCTTCTCTCCAGGTAGATGTGAGGAAATTTGGCTTCCATCATCATGGATCTTGTTGCATCCAAAATGGTTCTATTTTTCCTTTCCACTACTCTATTTTGCTAAGGAGTCCGAGGTGCAGATAATTATCTCCTAATTCCATTTATCTCACAATAACTATTAAATTCTTGAGATGTGAACTCACCCCCTTGATCTGATCTCAGACATTTGATTTTCAATCTAGTTTTTGTTTCCTCCTTTTCTTTAAAGATCTTGAATTTCTCAAAAGCTTCAGACTTCTCCCTTAGAAAATTCACCCACATCATTCTAGAATAGTCATCAATTACTAGCATGAAGTACCTATCACCTTGAAATCTTCTGGTCCTTGTTGGACCACATAAGTCAGTATGAATCAAATCAAGAACATTATTAGATTTATCATGTATGCTCTTAAAAGAAGTTCTAACTTGCTTTCCCAATTGACATTCCTTACATCCTGGATTGTGAGGCTTTATAATCTTAGGTATATCTCTAACGACTTTTGTTGAACCGATCTTAACAATACAATCAACATTAACATGACACAACCTCTTATGCCATAACCAACTTTCATCAATATGAGCAATCAAACATGTCTTATCACTGGTGTAAAATTGAAATATATTACCTCTAGTTTGAGTACTGGTTGCAATCTCCAAACTAGTTCTATTAATGATTTTGCATTTTCCATCTTTGAACTGAAGTTGGAATCCTTTATCCACCAATTGACCAACACTTAAAAGACTATGCTTTAAACCTTCTACATAGTAAACATTATCAGTATTATGCTTGCCATTTAGAGAAATATTACCTTTACCTTTGATCATACATGTTTTATCATCCCCAAATCTGACTTGACCACCATTGTAATCTTGTAGGGACATACATTTTCTTTTATCTCTAGTCATATGATGTGGGCATCCACTATCAATTACCCATTCATCCTTGTCTTCAACTTTTTCTACCAGGGCCTTTTCTTCATTCTTGATAACCGATTTTGGTTCATTTTCCTTTAAAGCATAGAACACCCATTCCTTTCCACTACCAGATCCACTAGCAGAGTCTCCTGCTGGATCATCCTCTGAGTCATCACTTACTCCTTCCTCATCTTCTATGTAGCATATTTTGTTTTCCTTGAATCTATATTTGTTCTGATTAGGCTTAAATAATTTCTTAACTCTTTCTTCAAATCCTGCATTCCTTTCAGGACATCTAGATGCAAAATGACCAATCTTATTACATGCAAAACATTTAAAAGGTGCTTTTTCTTCATACTTACTTCATGTTGGTCCTTTAGGTACTATTATAGCAAATAGGGCTTCAATTTGCTCAAATTCTTTATCCTCTTTCCTCATATCTTCCAATTCTTTTGCATATAGGGCTTTGCAATCACTTTTTCTAGTAGAAGATGATGCATGAAAAGAAGGTTCAGATTTTGCAGCTCCAGAGGGTCCAAATTCTTCAAGCTCAAAAGCGGATAATTTCCCAATCAGAATGTCTTTGTTAACTAAAGTGTTTTCCATTATTCTCAATTAATTGTAGTAGCCTTCATCTTGTAAGCCAGTGGTAGGGCTCTCAAAACTTTAGAAACTATTTCATGTCCACTTAGAGATCCTCCACAACATTGAATTCCCATGACAATCTCATTTACTCTTTGCATAAATGTAACAATTCTTTCATTATCTTCCATCTTCAAGTTCTCATATCTTACCCAATAACCATCAAGCTTAGTAATTTTGATAGTAGGGTCACCTTCATTCAGAGTTTGCAATTTAGCCAACATGACCTTTGTAGATGATTTATCAGTCAATCCCATGATTTGCTGATCAATGAGTGCACACAAGAGGGCTTCTCTTGCTCTGCAATCATAGGATGCAATCCTCTAGAGATTGTGGGATAGCATTTCAATATTTTATCCAAGTCTGCTAGAGAAGGATTCCCAGATGCCGGATGATAAGGTGTATATCCTTTCTCAACAATCTCCCAAATATCCTTGCCAAGACATCTAAGATGAGTCTCCATTCAGATTTTCCATATCCCATAGTTTGTTCCATCAAGCTTAAGGATTTCTCTTTTGAAAATAGTTGCCGGTGGATTTGAATTATTAGTTGCCATACAATCTACTTCAATCAGTCAAGCTTATCCAAAAGAGGACCAAAGCTCTGATACCAATTGTTAGAATAATTGATGGACAACTGAGAGGGGGGGGGTGAATAAATTGTCAATAGATTATATTAATCAAACCACTTTATAACCTTTAACCGGAGCACATAAACATTAAATACCAGAATAGCAGAAATAGATACCGGTAAGCAATAAAACTTAAGAATGAAATAGAGAATCAACATAATGAAACCATACCACATAACACCATGATTTTTACATGGAAAACCTGGTAAAGGGAAAAACCACGGTGGGAAGCCTACCCACAGTCAGATGATACTTCTATAGAAAGTATGTGATATAATAAGGGGCCTGCACATGCAGGGAGGCACACTACCTAGAACGTACTGCTCATTAAAAAGGAGTCTCACTAACTACAAAGAGGTTATAACCACCTCAATATAATTGGACAACAATCCAGAAGAATGAACTGTCAATGATAGCCTCTACCATGCCTGATTACAGTCCCAATTAAGCTCAATACTGCAGGCCTTTGATGTCTTACATAAACCCAATTCAATCACCTATGATCGACCAAATCTCCTTCACA
Source organism: Cryptomeria japonica (assembly GCF_030272615.1). Lineage (NCBI taxonomy): Eukaryota > Viridiplantae > Streptophyta > Pinopsida > Cupressales > Cupressaceae > Cryptomeria > Cryptomeria japonica. Next base: position 173,239,820 of record NC_081409.1, read on the forward strand.
TATGATATTTCATTCGATGACCATTGACACCACCACTAGGATCTACAAAGAGATCTCACATTAATTTATACAAACCCTAAGGCCTCAACCAATTAGGTCGGCCACCTAAAAGATATTACAATAAGATCATTACATACATCCACATTACAATGATATACCATGTTGGCTTTAGACCAAATCAATATTAACCAATCCAGAAATCATCACAATAATATGTAGAGAATATGTAACATGATACCATTCCATAACTTGGACCCAAATAGATTCACCATGCCAAATCCATGTCTCCAATTAGTTGAGGCATGAACAAAGATCACCTTCTGCATCCTGAATTCCATCTAGAAGCCACACCAGCACCACTTATGCATCCTATCAAAGATTCTCAGTAAAAGATCTGCCAGTAAAATCTTAAAACCTTACCGGTATAGGCTTACTAGAGTGTATGATAGCATCCAATCACCAAGTCAATACCAACTGACCAAAACATACTCTAGAAACATCAAACCTAACATAATCCATTGATCCAAACATGTCGGTAGTATCCAACTGATAGTAACTTCTGTCGGTAACACTAATTCTTCTACCGATAACCAAAATCTGTCTGCCAGTAACCAATCATAACAGCTAGTGTTGACATCAATGACAAAACATCAATGCAACACATAATCAATTCCTTCATATTGCCAACAATAACTACTTCTTCAATTACTCTCTGATCTTTATCATCAAAATTTTCATAGTATATAGGCACATTCTTCAAATTTCCATCCTTAAAAATTTCATCAATTATTTGTTTCTGGGTCATTGGGGGCACAAATTCATATGTACCTTGAGCTTTTCCAAATTTGAGAGCTTCATCCAATTCTAACCTCTTCTTTCTTTCTCTAGATTTTCTGGATGATTTAGCTTTGGCTCTTGGCTTCTTGGTTGGTTGGGAACCACCTGTTTGAGCCTTCTTCACCACTCTGGTATAAGTGGTTGTCTTCTTTACCTCTCTGAATTCATTAGATTTGGTTTCTTCCTTTGCAACTACATAGTTTCTTGCTGGTTTCTCTTTCTTTCTCTTCTCTACTACACCGGTTGATGTTGTTTGAGGCTTGGGTGGAGGAACGAAGTTCTGCACACTAGAGGTAGGTGTAGACTGAGGGTGTCTAGGATTTGATTGCTTGGGAGGAGAGGAGATAGGTTTTTAATAGTTGGGTTTTGTTATGTCCTCCTCTTCCATTATATTTTTCTCTCTAGGTCTTTACACAACCTCCTTGGATATACCCATTTGCTCTGCTAGCTCCTCAACTTCCTTTCTTACTTTTCTCTTCTTTGTTAGTCTAGTAAATTTCTTGTGTAAGTCAAGATCCTTTTCTTTGCAGGCACTGAACGTTTCCTCCTTATCATCCACTAGTGGACTCAACAAGTGTTGCCCATGGGCATGATCCAAACAATCCTTGACTCAACTACGCCCATATGACATTGATCTTTATCAACCATAAATCATATTGTTTTCTCACATTTCTCAACAATATCCTTATGGATCCTTTTTCTTCTTTGCATAGTTGCTTGAAAGGATTTGAAGTATCCCCACAAAGCATATTTTTGTGTTACAGTATCACCTAAACCCTATAATCCTTCCTTGATTTCGACTACGACTGGTTTATCATAAGCCCATTGAACCTTTCCAATTCCAGGGATCTCATTCAAGAAATATAGTTCCAAACAAACATTTAGGGAACCAAATTTGAAAACACGTTTCTTTTCTTGCTTTATATTCTTCAAGTTGCTCAGTAGCTCACCTAGAAGTGCTCCACAAAGATGATACCTCTTATCTTCCTTAAGTATCTCATAGGCTACAAATATAGTAGTACCAGATATTGAGTTCTTCCTACTGGATTAATACACCTTGTATACCATCACCATTTAAGCAAATCTCACATCATGCTCTATGATATCATTGATAGTCATCAACTGACTGTCATGCGAGGGTCCAGTAACCTTTGTCACCATTATGTTCTAAACTTTCCTCAGACTGGAGATCTCAGTGGTTGCATTCAAATAGGTAGCTTCTTGAATGGCTTACTTCGTGATCTTATGAGGTCGGTCCAGCCATACAAACTCATTGTGAATTCGACTCTAGATATATCAGACCCATTTAGGTTCATCGAACACCAAAAAATGAATAAATTGAATAAAACCATTATCCTGCAATGGCTTGAATTCAGGATTCAGATTACCCATTCCATCCATCATATGCTTGGTTTAGAGTGATAGAATATTCACATTTCCAGTCTCTTCGATGTCATAGTGGATGTATACCCTAATATCTTCATTATGTAGCACACCATATAGAACAAAAAAAAAACACCTTTCAGATCATCTTCAATAGATTTAAATGGATGTCCTTTGAACATGAGCCTTTCTCTATTAGTAATCTCAATCACCAATGGAGTTGCAACATCAAATGCAGATGCCATTTATAAATTAGGGTATGAAAAGATAGCTCGCAAATGGATAAATAACTTTTCAATATCAATTGGATACCAAGAATCTCTGACTAATCATTTCAAACTCAGTTATCACTGCTTAATCTCATTTGCCTTTCTTTGTTGCACTTACTCTTCATTCACAATGTGAGGAATGAGTGATCGAAATGCCTTTTTATCCACTAAAAACCTAATATTAAGTTGTAATAAATGCACAACCCTAAAAGCTTCTAAATACTTTGTATCTTCAAGAATTCATGATCAGATACTCAGATAGGGATGAAATCTTCTAAATATTAATTGCACATCTAATCTCCATCCTTTGCAACCATCCCCAACTGATTACAAATTTTCGAAAGGAGGTTCTAAATATCTGCATGAAAAGCTTCCCCCTAAGGCATTAGGCCTTAGTTACCGGACGAGGTTCCAACACCAGAATCAGGTGCAAAGCTATTTTGCATATTTGAATTTTCCTTCTTAACCTACATCTTCTTATGTTGATCTCTGATCTCTTCCACTTTAGCTTTTCCCTTTTCATCTGATTTGTTCTTGTTTACCGCACCATTATTGTTCATGTTCTTTCTTCTACAATATTTTGTAGTATGACTAGATTTGTTGCATGCATAGAAAACAACATTTCTCTGCATAGACCTGAAATTAATTTGATTTGATCTCATCCTGATTTGGTTAGCAATGTGTCCAAACATTCCACAAGCATAACATCTCTTATTCTAAAAATTATTCACCATTTTGCACATATTTGATATATGACCAAAGTTTTTGCATATGAAATATTGACCGGTAAAGGTAGGAATCATACCATTATTTATCTTATTTCTGCATTGACTTTCCATATGGCCTAATTTACCACAAACAAAACATTTACCATTGTATTTGTAGGCATTAGATTGTCTTACTACAGTTTTCTTATTCTTCTAATGATTGCTTTGTCCAGAACTAGAGGATTCTCCTTTCTCATAGCCTAGTCCACACATGTCTTTCCCATGTCTCTAACTTTCTAGCATCTCATCCAACTGGGTTGAGCCAGCTTTGAATTTTTCTTTGTACTCATTAGCAGTAGAGAGCTCATCTCTTAGAATTATGAGTTGTCTTTCAAGTTCTTGTCCAACATTCTTGCATTGCTTCAATTCAAGCTTCAACTAATCATTCTCAAAGTTTAATCTGCAACATTCATTATATCTATCCTTCAATGAATGAGTAAGGGTTTCTTCATTGTTTTTCCAATCTTCAAACTCCTTTGTCAACTTCATTACAATGGATTGCATTTCATTCTTTAAGACTGCATTTTCTCTATCCAACTTCTCACATTCATCTATCTTGTCTTGTAGGGCTTGATTGTCAATGCTTTGTTCTTTTTTCTCCTTGATTTTTTCCATCAGCTCCTTTCTCTTTTCTCTAGAAGTTCTCACATGATCTTTCCATGTCTAAATAAAGTATTCAACTGCATTCAAATTTATTTTGATGGAACTTACTTCTTTTCTGGCTGCATCAAGATCTTCAAGTGCCACACAAAGGTGACTTTGAAAATCAGAGTCCATTGATTCAATGTTCTGGATCTTCCTCAAGCTGTTAGGTTTCTTCTGAGGAACTAAGCTCTGATACCAATTGTTTGAATCAATGAATATTGAGAGGGGGGGTGAATTAGTGTTTTACAATTTGCAAACTTAATAAGATGATCCTTAAACCACCATATGCATATGAATGAAAGAAAAGTGCAGAAACACAAAGTAAACAACCACACAACCATAACACCAAGATTTTTATGTGGAAAGCCAGACAAGGAAAAACCATGGTGGGATTTGAACCCACACTATTATTATACTATGGCTAGGATTATGATAATATTACATAAGGGGAATGTACTTGCATTTAGGCACACTACCTAGAGCTCACTGCTTAATTACAAAAGAACTAAAACCTAGAGGAAGACTCATTGCGTCACAAGCTATTACAAATGATTACAATAATGAATGAACTAAAGTATAACAACTACATATGCCAAAAGATAGTTCTGGTTAGGCTCAAATCAACCTCTACAACTATTTTGTCTTTTTGCTATGTTTTCCTTCTCTGTCATACACTAGAGTACCAAAATCTTCAATCACATTCACCAAGCTTGCAAATTTGCTCATACGTACTTCCCTTCCTCATAAAATGCATCAAAGTGTTCAATCCATCCATAGATTCAAATGCCGATGAAAACAAGATGATAATAATCTTCCCATAAGTTGGTCCAAACACCTCAAACATGGAAATCAACCCAATAAATCTGCAACATACGTTATACCAAAATAGCTCTTCTTTAACTAAATTACCATATACCAGACCTCTAAACTTTCTCACGAATCAACACTAGATATCAGGATTACAAAATAATTTACCTCGAACCTTGAATCAACTGCCTTAATCACCACAACTAAAATTACATCATCGAAATCAAGATATGCACAATGATTTCATGCTCTAGTAATTACTGTGTTCCACCTTCCAGACTAATTCCTTATGAACGATATGACTTTAGGTAAGTCAAATATATGTACATCGGATGTGATATTTGAACTAGGTTTCCATCAATGACAACTCCTAAGCATCAATCATGCACCAATCTTTGCTGGAACAATATCTCTTGCCAACAGGATCTACGAGCCATGGTGGTAGAGAATCTCAGGGTGATATGGGGAGAGAGGAGAGAATTCCAGTGCATCTTATATCCCCTCCACCACATGCATCAGTTGATTTGATACCTCCTCCTCAGCCTACACCAACCGATCTGAAACCTAAGCCACCGTGACCTACACTGGTGCTCCTTGTTACTTTTACACCTCCTACTCAAGCTCATGGTCACTATAAAAGTATTCTCGATCATGGTTTAGAGGAGGCATCACTGGATATAGACGTTGAACATGTGTTCTTCTATTCATCTGAGGTTAGCAGGATCGGGAGAGCCTTCGAGTCTCGTGAGGTACACATTGTTTTTTCTGTGGTCATATTATTTATTTGTTTTTAAATAGTGGATTTCAACTTCAAAATTGTTAACACAATTTGAATTTTGAATTATATATAACCGCTTATTACATTGGATACATTAGGAGATTTGCAGCCTCCTTCTACTCCTGTATATGGTCACAGTTAGGTACACATTGTTTGTTTCTATAAGGTCATATTATTTAATTGATTTTAAATATGGATTTCAACTTCAAAATTGATAACACAATTTTAATTTTGAATTATATACAGTGTCCTATTCCATTGGAGACATTAGGATATTTTCAGCCTCCTTTTGCTCCTACACATGGTCACAGTAAGGTATTTTAAGATGAACCTATTTTGAGAGCTCATTCCAATTCAAGGACATGCATGTGAATGGATTTTTAATATATATATATATATATATATATATATATATATATATATATATATATATATATATATATATATATATATATATATATATATATATATATATATATATATATATATGATCCAAGTTTGTGGACCATGTTTGAGTTCTTCATCTCGGATACCTATGGCCTATGCATGCTCTGGTGGTGTAGATGGTGAATCAGACGAGGTAAAATTTGCATGTACTTATGTTGAAGTAAAATTTGCATAATTATAGTTAGATAATATTTGCATGTGCTTATATATACGCGTGCTTACATGTACATGTACTTTCTTATGCATGGACAACATTCAAGACATGGATTAGTGGAGGGCCCACCGACTTAGTTTATACATGATCATTGTTTGATGAGATTATATGTATAGTGCACATGTGCTTGTTTTTTACATATACATATTTGATACTTGTTTGATGAGATTACTTGTTTGTTTATTAAGTGTGTTTATGAGCTCATGTTATATTTTTATAATTAGTTCAAGTTACATAGAATTGATCATGTTATTTTAGAAGATAAATCTTGATATTTAGTTAGTTAAACTTTTGATTTAATAAATTTAATTATTAAATCAATTAGTTAGTTGAATTCTTAATTTTTGATTTGATTTTGTTAGTTGAATTGTTGATTTAATTATTAAATTAGTCAAATCAATTCAAATCAAAAAGTGATTCAAATCAATTAATTAATTGAAATCAATTAATCAAATCAATTCAATTCAATTCAATGAATTTATCAAATTAATTCAAATCAATTAATCAAATCAATTCAAACCAATTCAATGAATTAATCAAATTAATTCAAATTAATTAATCAAATCAATTTAAATCAATCCAATGAATTAATCCAATTAAATGAATTTAATTAGTTAGTCGAATTGTTAACTGTTGATTTAATTATTAAATTAATAAAATCAATTCAAATCAAAAAGTGATTCAAATCAATTCAATGAATTTATCATATTAATTCAAATCAATTCAAACCAATTCAGTGAATTAATCAAACTAATTCAAATCAATTTAAATCAATCCAATGAATTAATCAAATTAAATCAAATCAATCCAATTAATTATTAAATCAAATTAAGTGATTCTAATCAATCTAATGAATTAACTAAATCGATTCAATTAAGTGATTCAAATCAATCCAATGAATTAATCAAATTAAATCAAATCAATTAATGATAGCATGCAACGAATTAACTCAAATGCACATGTGTACATATGTATATATTGCAAAAAAAAACATGAATGTACATACATATATATACATATGTACATATATGTATATGTATATACATATATGCATATGTATATACATATATGCATATGTATATACATATATGCATATGTATATACATATATGCATATGTATATACATACATATATGTATATACATATACATATACATATACATATATTTATATGTATATACATATATATACATACATGTATATATATATATATATATACATATATAAATATGTATATATATATATATATATATATATATATATTGTTGGCATTGTGTTGTCATTGATGTCAACTAGTGAACAAGAGGTTATTGGCATCAGAGTTTGATATCAACCAGAATAGAAGATGGACCAGTATGGGAGAAGAGTTGATGTGTTGTCATTGGCGATAACTAGGTGACCATCTTCATGCAGAAGGAAGAACCAGTGTGTACCGGTATGCTAGAGGTGCAGTAAAGTGGCCACTCAGTAAAAGGGTTGTTGATATGGTGTTGCATACAACCAAAATAAAGAAACTACATGATGGGTTGTTGACTGTGATGAAGAGGTGGAATGTTATTTGAATCACATCAACACCGTAGGTGAAGTATAAGAAGGCCACAATATTTTTAGTGTAAGGTTAACTAGCATGACTCCCACCGGATGAAGAATCTATCACAGGCTAGGTGATAGGTTGTAGAGTGTACTGTCTCTATGTGCAGGTTGACTTATGGAAAACCACCAGGTCATATGTCAAGATGGAGATACACCTGCATAATGATAGTTATGTCATGTTTGAGCAATATCAGATGCAGAAGGCAGGTAAGTGACTAAACAAACCAGATGATCAAGTGAAAGATGAGAATGCTTCTAGAGTCTAAGATTAATTAAGCCTCTAGAGAGTGTGATTAGAGATACACACCAGATAAGAATGTGAAGACAAGATATGTTACGAGGATAGTGAAGGAATATTTGAAGTAAAGGGTTTTGCCACTATGGCAAACGGCTATGAGTTGAACTGGATAAATGATGCTATGTCTATAGCTACACACAAAATAGAGTTATTGGAATGAATAAGGTGTGTTGTGTTGCCACCAGAGCAGATCTAATGGAGGATGATGAAATTGTCATCTAGGTAGTTACCAATAAACAAGGATATCAGTATGTAGCTAAGTGAGCTGAATGCAAAGAAGTTGAAGACCTTCATTAGATGATGTTACACATCATGAGTTACTCTTGATGGCTACTGAGGACAAGCTTGATTGATGCCTAGTTAACATGTTACACTAGAAAGATTAAGTTTGTGTTCGTATGAAGGTTTACGAGTGAACTCACAATACTGGTTCCCACTTTTTGACCAACTTTGACACTTAGATGAATATTTTGAAAAAAACCTTCACTTTATGACACCTATAACTTTTAAACCGTTAAGAATTTGAAGATGATATAAACTAGTGATTTTTAACATCTTGTTTGTAGATTCTAAATATATTTTTTGCAAATTTGTTTGAATAAATTTTTATTGATTTTTCCATCTCCCTCACAAAGTAGTTGTTTATAGCAAATAACATTTTTAAAGAGTGATGTGTATCCCGAAATGCATAATTTTTTTTCTATAAATGATAAAAACTTAATTCTTTTGAATTTTGGTTTGTAACATCAATACCCAAGGCATGGACTTGGTTTGATAGTGATATGTTGAATATTTTTTAATTTATTAAGTTTTGAAGTTCAACTAATTATAATTTGGATATAGGTGTACGTTTGAACACATAACTTGTTCTATATATATGAAAATCCAATTTTCTTTTTTTTTGTTAGAAAGAAAACACCAATACCTAGTGCATAGATATTTTTCAGATTTTTTTTGAATTAGATTACTATTTTTCCCAATGCATTGAAGAAAGAAGTTCATGTTCGGTGAAAAACCTACATTCATAAGAAATAAAATAAAAATATATTAATGAAATTAAATATATTAAAAGTTATACTATTTGGAAAGCTTATAATAAGGACTAAATACTTAAAAAAGAAAAACTTTTAAATGAATTAATTTGACCCCCCAAAAGCTAATGTAAAATTGGTTTTTTATCAGCATTTGATAGATGCAAAGGAGACTCCATTGCAAGTATGATTTAGAAGTAGAGAGGTTCTATCCAAGAAATTTTGATCTAAGAGACTTTCATTTAACTCTCTTCAATTAATTACTTCAAATGGGACCTCTTAAAGCTTAAATCATTATATTTTAAATTTTTTTTATGATTTCAACAAAAATCAGGACGTACCAAAAAGTGGGAACCAGCTTTGTGAGTTCACCCTTATCGGCAAGGGTTGTGCCGGTATAAGAAAACCGATAAGGATTGGTTCCGGTAAGGATTTGTCGGATGTGCAACTATGAACCGACTCTATGTCGGTGAGATTGGATGCATGAGAATGTGATGCCACATGGAGCTAAGGTGGTGAATATGTAGAGGTTGGTGATGTCTTGTGTCAAAGAGGTAGTTGTGATTGGTCGACATTAAATGTTAATTAAGGCAATCACGGAGGAGTTGAAGAGTGTGCGACTTAATGAAAAATGAATGAAAAAGGAATATCAGAGATCTGTTGGAGCCATGATAAATGCTTGATATCCGACTGCAGATTGACCTTGAGAAGGAAACAACTGGATCATAAATGTGTCGACTGATTTCGAGGCTAAAGAATAGGGTTATATTTGCTATTTTTAGCAAATATGCATTGGATGATGGAAAACGTGTACAGGTGCATTCCTCCAATGCAGGTGGTTGATCCAAGATAGATTGGATCAAATCTGATGATGATTTGGTTGGTGGAAGAAACCCTAACCGACTGAAGTTTGAATTGGTTTTTGGCGGGAAAACTTGTTTATATATATGCAAGCCAAAATCAATGAGGGTGTTGGTTGAATGACATTGCATGAGAAGACTATGCCAGACATAGTGTTGGTATACCACTGTGAGTAATGAAATCATTCTGAGTTTGTTTGGCGAAGATCTTAAGTGTCTAAGTATCAAAAGGAGAACCGGTAAGAGGGTTTAACTGGTAAGGTCAAGGCTACCGGTGAGAAGATAGTAGAGAGTGAATGCAAGTTGAATGAAGAAATAGAGGAACCCAGTCAAGTAAGAAGGAATGGTAGAGAACCGACAGTGACAAATAGTTGTGGACAAGACATGGGTAAACCAGAAGAGAAGAGGCAGTATGTTGAGTGAAGAAGTTTTCGGTAAGCAGCAACAGTGTGAGGAAGAGAGCAGAGAGTGATAGAGGAGATCCAACAAGATAGTGGTTGAGTTGTTGAAGATTTAGTCAGAGTGAGCAAAGAACTAGTAAGGCAGAGGAGACACCTTACCAACAGGGAGGATTGTATTGAGAGGTTACAAGGTTCACTTGTAACTAGATTACTATCTTTGTATTTGAATATAATGTATTGTGTTCACTGAGTTGTAGCTCAATTCAGGGGTTGTAGCTCCTTTGAGTTGGTGCCCATAAACTAGCAGGGGTTGTAGCTCCTTTGGGTTGTAGACCATAAATAAGTTAGGGGTTAGTGCTCCTTGGGTTGGTACCCTAAATTAGGGGTTGGTGCTCCTTGGTTTTGTGCCCTAAAACATTGTAACTGAGATTCATTGTGAGGCTGGATTGGAGCAAAAGTAATTTTGGTGCTCGTGACACCTACACATTAACTTATTTTAGCAATTTAACTCTGACCCATAAGATATATACTCAAGTAAATAGAAAAATTGTTGAACGAAGTACACAATTATACGTTGAACATGTACCTTCAAGTTTATGTTGGTGAAGTGCACGCTTCACACAGGATCCTACTCCATCATGCTCTCCTTTTCCATGTCCACTCTAAAAAAATTTCCACAAAAACTTTAGACCACATTTCGCAGTTTATTGTGACAACCAATTGAATGCTTTTGCAGATTTAAATTGTCTTGTGAAGTTACAATCAAATATAATATATTAGTTTAGGAAAAATTAATTATACTAGATAATTAAAAGACTACAGGAAATTTAATCAGTTTTTATGCTTACCAGCACATGCTGTTGGATATTGTTGCTACTAGGATATGTTGTTTCCATTGATGTCAACATAATCCTATGTTGCAAAAAGTTGTTTGGTGATCTGGTGTTTACAATGAGTTGATTTGGCTGGTTTATTTGTTTGGGATGCTACATCAAATAGAGAAACTTCATTCTTAATTGATTCAATGATGCTATGTGTTGTTCTGATCGAGTTGTGGATTTTGGTATGAAGACTATTCTTTTGTGTTCCGTATTGCAGTATTTTGGTGATTGATCCATTGTGCTCCGATATGATCATATCTTTGGTTGCAGATTTGGGACAATTATTTGGATGTTCATGTGTATGTACAGTTCAGATGGTTCATGATTTGGTTCTCTACAATTTATCTTTCTATCTCGAATCATTGTTGTTAAGTGTTCTTGAGTATTAGCATGTTGATCGATGAAGATTTGATTAAGTGGTGTTGGTGCAACTATTGCAGATGGTTCTAATGTGCTTGTTGGTGTTTCTTAGTCGTGTCCTATTTATTTTGGTGGCCTACATTGATCCTTGTGTGTGATATTGGTGATTTTGATGATCCTCTGATATTCTTCGTGTTATGCAGTATTTATGTTGGTGTAACGTGTTGCAGTTGATTGTGGCGAGATTTCTGGTGGCGATGCATGTTTGAAGATTCGATTTAGGTCCATGATATGTCATCTATGTCATTGTATTGGTCTAGTGGTTAGTTTATTTACCGTCCAATGTAATTTTATAATTGAGGGTTGAGGGTTTGGCCGAACTTGTAGTCAAGGTTGATTAATTGTATAAATAGGTGTTATACTCATGTAATCTGGGTGTTGATGTAGTGTTTGGATTATCAGAGTGTTGTGTATGTGTGCATAAGAAAATTTATCCTTCAGTATGGTGTATTGAGAAGAGAATGTTGTACGGTAGACATGTGAGCTTAACCGAAACTATCATCAGATATTAGCAGATGCTATCTTTGCATTTCATGCAATCCAGATTGTATTCTGAATATTATTGTAAGGTAGTGAACCTTCCTTGAGGATTGGAGTTGTCTAGGTCATTATATTTTGAGCAGTGAGCTCTAGATAGTGTGCCTAAATACATGTACATTCCCCATTGTAATATTTATACATACTACTGCAAAGTATCATCTTATTGTGGGTAGGTTCCCACCATGGTTTTTTCCTTAACCGGGTTTTCCACATCAAAAATCTTATTGTTGTGTGGTGTTGTTGTTGTCTTTATCTTTATTCTTGCTGCGGTTGATTGAAATCTAATATTGTGCTTAAACTGTTTGATCTAGTGAAAACCAATTCACCCTCCCTCTCAGTTTTCCTTCTTTGTTGTTGCCAACAATCAGTATCAGAGCTAGATCCTCCAGGAGAAGCTTGACTGCTTGAGGAGATCTAGGATGGCAACTTATGTTTTCAAGAAGGAGAGTCTGAGATTTGATGGAAGCATTACACTATGTGGAGGGACCATATGAAAGTTCATATCTAGTGTCTTGGAGATGAAAATTGGAATATTACAAAGAATGTCTATAATGTTCCTCAAAATAGATCGGTTACTGTTGTTCAGATCAAGGATGCTCAACATAACATAAGAGCTAAGTAAGCATTGTTGAGTGCCTTGACTGATTTAGATTTGACAAATGTGATGGGTTTGAAGATTGTACATGAGATCTGGAAGAATTTAGAGACCTTGTATGAAGGAGATTCACAAGTCAAAGTATCTAAGTTGTAGTTTTTGAAAGGGAAGCATGAGGCATTGAAGATGGGAGAAGATGAAAACATAACATATTTTATGGCTAAGGTGAATGAGATTGTTATGAACATTAGATGTGTCGGTGGAACTCTTGAGGAAGATGAGTTTTTTGCTAGAGTTATGAGATCATTGCCTACTACTTACAAGCATAAAGTAGCTGTCATTGATGAAATCTAGAGCTTGACTACTATGACCAGAGACATGTTGGCTGGTAAGCTTGTTCCATTTGAGTTGAGTGAATTTGGAGAATCATATGGTAAATCTGAGAGTACATTCAAAGCCTTTGTATTCGGGAAGCAAAAGTATTATCTGGGAGAAATTTCTTGTTGTGTATCTAGATATGAAAGAGAGAAGAGAGAGATGGAAGAGCGAGAAAGAGAATTGGATGAGCTTGAAGCACTTATTGCTTGGAGATTGTCTAAGGGATCCAGCAAGTATGATGAAAAGTTACCTTTGAAATGTTTCTCTTGTAATAAGATAGGGCATTTTTCTTCTAGTTGCCCCAAGGGATTGTTTAGATATGATAAGCATGATAAATTTCAAAGGCATGCTAGATTTGATAAGTATGATAGATATGAGAAGCATGAAAAGAATGATAACCCCTATAAGCCTAACCGGAAGTTCAGATATCATAAGAGGTGTTATTACTCTACCTATGAAGGTGCAATAGATGAAGAATCAGAGAATGGGAATTCAGAAGATGAGTTTGTATTTATTGCTATCAAGGAAGATGATCCGGTATAAGTGAATCCTACAGGCTACATTGTTGCAGAGTGATGAGGTTAGGATGTGTTATTTATCCTGCCCTTAATATGCCATTATTTTCCATTCCTATAGTATTCATGTCATTCCTATCACCATTTGGTAAGGAGAAAAAGAGGGAATTCGATAAATATGAAAGAAAAGTCAAAACCAAAACTATGAACGAAAACTGTGGTTATTTGCTGACTAGATTGTTTAATTGCCATAACAGGGGATCTATAGGTGGACAGGTACTTGGAAGGAAGGATTGCTTGGCACATGGACTATATGAATGAGAGAACGGTATGGAGGTGATCTATTTTTGACTGATGGTTTCAGCATAGTCTTGAAATAGCCTCATTGTTGAGGCTGTTATATTGTTTTGATTCGATGGCTTGCGGCCCTAGACTAGTTGATGGTTATTATTTTGTTTTGTAGAAAATAAGTTTCATGGTTACAAACTCATAATCAGTTAGAGACAATATTAGTGCGTAGTGTTATACATATATGTATGGAATTGTTCAAGAAGTTAAACTTGGTAGTATATGAAAAACATTGTTGTTCCAATTATTATTCTCTTGTTCTGAATGCATGGTTTGAAGTAGCAAGTGTTCACATTTTCACCACTTGGTGACTGAGAAGGCAAGGGCCCCTTGCTTGTGTTATCAAGTGATTTCTTTATAAGTGTGGAGTGAGTAATTTTATGTTTTGTTTGCATGATTTATGCTTATTATTTATAATAACAATAGTGTGATTCAATAAACAGTTTGTTTTATATTTTAACTTAGTATCACTTTGAAGGAATTGTGAGTTTGCCGAACATTTAATAATCCATATAGTAGAATATCTTTTGTTTAAATTGTAATATTGTTTCTATATTCGCAAGTCTAATCAGAAATTGCAGGACAAGGAAAATACCTCGGTTCAGAAATTATATTATATTCATATGAAGTTATGTTTGATCTGACTAAATGAGTCATCTTTCAGAATTCTGATATTCAGACAAATACATGTTTAGACTGATAGGTTGTGATTCATAATTTTGACAGTCTTACACATTTTTCCACTGCCTTTCACTACTGTGATAGGAAGCAAAACCATTTTGTCTTCACTCTTGAAGTGCTAAGTGAAAATCATTTGGAGGAAAGTAGTTTCATAAATAAAGTACTAATAGATCAAGTGGATGTTATAAGTTGGTGTTCATAAAGAAGGTGTTTAATTAAAGACTTGATTGAAAGTGTGTGATTTAAGTTTGAATCTTTTAATTATGAGATTTAATTTGTTAGTTAAAGTGTATGACTCTTAGATTTGTTCTTAGAATAAGAGTGTAAATTAAAAGTGCATTCATAATCACTTAACATACTATCTTCATGCCTTGAGCAAATAGTCGTTATACCTCTCATCAGCTTATGAATCCCGAATTAACACTTTAAGGTACAACTAAGGATATCTGCATAATTTCCAATTCCAAATCAATCAAAGAAAGAAATTAGACTGCAATTTCACCCTACACGGAGAAAGCTTTGGCTCCCAAGATTAAAGAGAAAGATGAATGAGTAATTTACAGTGGTTGTTCACATCATATGATAGGTAATAAAAATAAATTTGTGAGTATGGAGAGGTATGATGGTGGTATAGTATGATTCAAAGATGATAAAGCTTGTGTGATTCGAGGTAGAGGTTCTATATATTTTAATGGTAAGTATAATATTGATGGTGTCTTGTATGTTGAAGCATAATATTTTGAGTGTTCGATAGATGGTTGACAAGGGATATGATTTACAATTCAAGAATGGTAAATGTAAGATCCTAAATGCCTCTGGTATAGAGATTGCATTAGGAACTAATACTAAAAGTAATATCTTTCACTTGAATTTTGGTGAGAAATTTTTTTTGATTGCTTAGATTGATAGGGATAAGTTCTACTCAAGGAAGGATGTGTCATGTTAATTTTGACTACATGATAGGGATAAGTTCTACTCAAGCTATTAGAAAATTAACCTAAAATTATGAAGCCATCTAATCCAGTATGTAAGGAATGTCAGTTGGGAAAACAAAAAAGAACTACATTCAAGAGTAAGTTGTATTCATCTAATGGAATCCTATATCTAGTGCATACTAACTTTTGTGGTCCAACAAGAGTGAGAAGAACACAAGGTGACAAATAATTCATGTTGCTAATTGATGATTATTCTAGGGTGATGTGGGTTACCTTTCTAAGGGAGTAATTAGAAGCGTTGGAGAAATTCAAGATATTCAAAGATAAGGTGGAGATTGAGACAGGGTTGAAGCTGAAGTGCCTGAGATCTAACAAAGGAGGAGAATTTACATCAGGAGAGTTTGATACATTTTGTGAGAGGAATGGAATTAGTAAACAATTATATGCTCCTAGACTGCTTAGCAAAATGGAGTTGTTGAAAGGAAAAACAAAACCAATTTGAATGCTACCAGGACTATGTTGATTGAAAGAAATATTGCAAAAACCTTTTGGAGAGAATCTTTTAGCATTGTTATTTACACATTCAACTAGGTACATATAGAAGGTGATTCATATAAGACTCCTTATGAGCTATGGTTTGCTTGTGTTCCTATAGTTAGATATTTCAAAGTTTTTGGAAGTAAATGTTATATCAAAAGAGATGAGGATATAGGAAAGTTTGATGCAAGATGTTGATGAAGGAATATTTTTGGGTTATTTTACTAAGAGCAAGGCCTACCGGTGTTACAACAAGAGTATGAAAAAGATAGTGGAAAGTGCAAATGTGAAGGTTGATGAATGTCTTTAAAACCAGATCAGAGCATGTGGATATGAATTTGATGATGAAGATGTTATTTCAAAGCCTGTGTAGACTGAGATCTTAAAGTAGAAAGATCCGATAGAGGCAATTAATCTAGATATTGATCTTGCAGATGAAGAAGTTAAAGAGCCAAACAATCATAATAATCAAAAGACTTTGAGGTACGTAAGATTGAATCATTCATAAAATCAGATTATTGGTGATAAGAATAAAGGGATGATGACTAGAAGAAGGATTGTTGCTGAAGAGATATGTTTGATTTCAAAGATTGAGCCTAAAGATCTTGCAAAAGCATGTAAAAATAAGAATTGGATAAAAACAATAGAAGAAGATCTAAATGAAATTGACAAAAATAACACTTGGGAGCTTGTTCTGAGACCTAAAGACAAGAATGTGATTGGCACTAAATGGGTATTTCAGAATAAATTGAATGAAGCTGGTGAAGTTGTTAGAATGGGGGCTTAAATTAGTGAGCGTGGGTTATATCATGTGTTTTCAAAAAATATTGCCCTAAACTCCTTTTTTGTTAGCCCCTCCCAATACATAGCTTGCACTAAAAGCCCCCAATTTCTGCAAAATATTGTATTTTTTTCGTAGCCTCAATTAAAAACCCCCCTATTTTCACCAATAGGAAATATATTGTACCCTCATTTTTAGGATATTAAACCCCCTGATATGAATACACATGATATAATATTTCCTAGCTAGTGAATCCCGTATGGTTGTTAGAAACAAAGAAAGATTGGTATGTAAAGGGTGTTCTCAGATGGAAAGAATTGACTATGAAGAAACCTTTTCTCCGGTAGCTAGAATTGAAGCTTTTAGATTGCTACTTGCATATGATTCCTACAAGAATTTCAAGGTGTATCAGATGGATGTCAAGTCAACCTTTTTGAAGGGTGATTTGTGAGGCCCTACCCCGACTTATTCTAGCAGTTCAGTGATTTTTTATGTTGAGACTATTTCAGATACTTTATTTTATGCATTTTGATTTTAGAAATTATATGATTCCATGATTTGGGATAACATTGATGTATGTTGATGCTTCAATTATATGCATTATGATATAGATCTCTATATGATTCTAGAATAGGATAGATTTGCGATGATGTATGTCATTATTGGATTTGCAGGACTTTATTATGATGATAGAATTAGGATGTATGTTTTATGTTTGGATCAAAATTATGAGAATTATGATAATTGCTTATGTGGAATTATTTGGATATAAGATATATTGAATTGTTCAAACGCAAATTGTATGCAGAGTGTTTGGTGTGTATTCTAATTCATGTGTTTAATATTATATGAGGTTATTTGAAATTACTAATGTGTAATTAAGTTGCGTAGGAAAAGTTATCCATGTGACCATGGAAATATTATGGAGGACCAAACCTAGCCCTATGTATGTTCGTAAAACCAGGGTTTGTCTATTTGGAGAGATAGCACCCCGTTTGTATAGTATTTAATTTGTAAAAGTGGATGTTGCATGTGTGTTAGATTGAAATTATTTATTTGTGTAAATCCAACAAGAGACAAGATTTCATGTATAATTTTGTAAAAGTATTTTTATTGTGTCACTTGACACATGTGTTGATTTATGTTTTGGTTTTTAAAATTGTCTCTTGGAGGGAGTTGTTTAAACATAGCTTTTTCAACTAATTTAATGTGATTCCATAATTACCTTGGGAAGAGAATCTTTGGGGTGATCAACTTAAGTTTGACCCGAAAATTAACTTCAGAGGGGTTTAAAAGGGGTTAAATGGACACCTAGGGGTAGTTTAAAAGTGTTTCCTAAAGCCCATAAGGTATACCTAAGGGTTAGGAGTAATTTTAGGCATGTTTCAACTCCCATGTGATCATTTAGACACCCTAAAAAGTGAGTTTTCTAAGTTGTGCGAAAATTGAATTTAGAAGGCATCATCTAGGCTAGTTAATTTTCTATTTTTTGAGAGATCCCTTTAGATCTTTTTCTTCTTTTTCCTTTTTCAATTTTAGAAATGTGTGAGAATTGTCACTGAGGTCTTCTTAGGCAAGAATGAGAGAGTTTGTGGGTAATCACCCACTCTCCATTTTTGTAGGCAATAATTTTTGAAAGAAAAGATAGAATTGGTTCTAGGAATTTGGCTAAGTGTAGATAAGCAAGGGGTTGTGGATAGGGCTGTGCATCTTCAACCAATCTAGCATACCTTTGGGTAGTTGAAGGTTGGTCAAAGTTTCTCCTTGTATTGTTTTATATTGCATGTTGTGTTGAAAGGAATTGCTTGTGTAAAAAGGCTAGTTTCTTGCATGTTCTTCCTTGGAAAACTATTGTGTTTTATGTTTTACTTTTTGTATGCATTTATGTGCTTTGGGAGTAATCAAGGCCTCCTACCCATGGGAGAGAGGATGGTCTTGTGGGTGGTAGAAGTGACACCCCTCGAGTGAGAAGCTCTCGTTATGAGAGTGATCACAAGGGATTTTATGTGACCCTTGCTGCATGGCTTGTTTATGCATTGGGGGTTATAAGGAGGGAAATAAGGCATGAATGCCTTGGGGGGCATAAGGATGTGGGGTTGTTTTACTCATGATGTATATGGTTTTCCGTGAGGTGGCTTTGTGGTTTACCATACTTGCAGCCTCCTCAGGGTACTTGGTCCACTACCACCCTTGAAAAGACATCACAATGTATGGTGAAGTGTAATCTTGGTTGGGATTGTGTTTGAAATTGTTTTTCCCTTGTCTTTTGTGTTTGCATGTGTGTTACCTGTCTAGGGTTTGGTTCTCCAAGCTTGGGGGTGGCTACTAGTTAGAGGCTGGGAGGTGAGCACTCCATGGTCATATCCTTTATTTTATTTGCAGGTTTTTGGAAGGAAAGGATTAGGACAAGTGGAAAATTCGATGGAGTTATTTGTTGCAGAAATCCATTTGGAAATATTTTTATTATTTTATTTTAAAAGTCCTCATTATTAATAATGAGAGACCTATTTGTAAAATGACGATAGTGTCTTTTAAATGTAATTTAAAGAAATGTAATATTTTATTTGCTATATTGCAAAAAAATGACATGAATAAATCTGGATTTAGTTCCTAAAATTTTTCTGAATTTAATATTTGTTGAGTATATAATATTTTGGAAAAGCAATAAATTTATTTTATCCCTTTATGCATATGAAATAAATCAAGGAAATAAAGAAATGATTTAATGATTGCATGCATGATGCTTTGAATATAAATGTTTCAGTTTAATTCCTAATTGCATGGTTAAAGTTAAAGGATTCTAGATAAATAAAGTGCTATTGGAATTTTATTTTTAATCTGTCATTTTATTAACTTGCAGAAAATAAAAATCTAACGTTTATTATAGTCATCTCTAAAGATAAATTTTAAATTTTTAGATTTAAATAGGTGCTGTGTTAAGTTTGTTTAATTTGATTAATTACTTTATTTTTGCGGAAAGAAAAGCCATAATTAGATAGCCTAACTATTTCTACTTGGCAACTAGGATATTATTAAAAAGGAAATAATTAAAACGATTAAATTTTCAGAAAATATCTAATCTGTTTTATTTGTTGAGAATAAAAATAATTGCATGGAAAGAAAATTGCCCTAGATTCAATATATATATATATATAGACATTCAACTAATTTTATATGCATACATAAATGCATAAATGAATTCATTTCTTAAAGTTAAATAAATAAACGTGTTGTTTAAAATGTATATATACAAATACTTATATATTTATATATAATTTACTTCATTTAGATAAACAATAAAAACAAAAAAAAAATTTAAATAAAACAATTTAAAAAAAAAAAAAAAAACATTAGAGGGTGGGTCGGCTCGAGCCGGACCACTATGCAATGCACAGTGGATGGCGGGGGCCGAACATTATGCATGGCATAGTGGGCGGCCTTGGCCGGCGCCACTGTGGGCGTCCACAGTGGATGGCCCAAGGGCCGCCACTGTGGGTGACTGCAGTGGTCGTTGCCACTGTGGTAACCCATAGTGAGCGGAGCTGCCCCAGGGTCGCCGCCTGCAGCCTTCACAACCTCCACCCTCGCCCTTTTGCCATGGCCGCCGCCCGACCCTGTTCGGCCCTGTGTAGGGAAGAAAAAGAAACAAAAAAAAAATGAAGAATAGAACCCTAGCCCGGTTAGGGCTAGGGTAAAATGTGGACAATACAAAAAATAAAATGAGGAGCGGCTTATTTTATAATATAAAGAAGGGTTAGGGTTTGCATGGTAATAATATTTTAATTTCATATATATATATATATGTATATATCTATATGTATATATATGTATATGTCTATTATATATATAGGGTTATGAATATAGCTTGGACAAAATTGTAGAGTTTCTATATTATGAGCAAATTTGAGCAAGATGTATAATCTTTGTTTAAGGAAAATTATTTATATAATTTATATATATTAAAGATATTTTATAATTTATTAAATATATTAATGTTATTTTAAACATTAATAATGTTGTTGTTAAAGGGCAACTCGTAGGTCAAATAATTTTATTAGAAATTTGTTGTTAAATATAAGGATATAAAAGAAAAGGGATGTTTTCAGATGATATTAATAATAAACTTGTGGAAGATATTCCTTTGAAATTAATTCTCATTAGTCGATTTATTTTAATAATAATTGATTAAAATGTATTTTAGGCAATTTAGACTTAATAGAGATTAATAATATCTCTGCCAAATATTTTGGGAAGTTTGATTTAATTAACTAATGACTATCTTTGATGAGTCAATAAATTTATTTCTTATAGGTAATCTGCATTTAATTTTTATATTATTCTCGTCTGCTTGAGTTAATGTTGTAAGTTACTCAAACATAGTTAAGACAAAACTCGCTAGTGTTTTCATATTGACGGAAGTTAAATGTTTTAAGTTGTGATTTAAAAAAAAAAATTATTCCGTTCTTGCTCTAAATTTTGGGCATGACATTTTGGTATCAGAGCAAGGTTTCCAACACTAGGAACCTTTCTCCATTATGTTTCACTTTAAATGTTTAATTAATTTTATTATATTAATTTTCTAGGATATTTAAATTTAATTAATTAAATATTTTTTTCAAGAAATTAGTTATTTAATTTAATTTATTTTATTTTCCTCTTAGGATGTCTCCGACTACGCGACAAGCTCGCAAGCGCGGAAGGGGTCCCAGGCATGTACGCATAGCACGTGGAGAGGTAGATAGGGAGGAATCGGGTCCGGAAGCAAACCTAGAGGCTCCTCCCAAACAACTAGTCGACCCAAACCGAAACCTCTTAGAAGCAATCCAAAACCTAATTGGTGTAGTCCAGGAAACGCTTCCAACCGGGGATCATCATGTTGAAAATCAAAACTCAGGGAGTCATAGATCGACAGATAGGGAACTAAGCAGGAGTACACCTCCTATTCCCGTAGAGAGTCAGGGTGGGAATGAGCCAGAGTCTGTGCACCTACCAGGACCACGTCCAATGGTAGAGCCAGTGTATTATGAGAGAGCACATCGAGGTCCAGGGGACCTAATCAGAGAGGTTATGTGCCTCCAGCCACCATCTTTTGGGGGATCTACCGACGGAGTAGAAGCTGAGGCATGGCTTTTGAGCCTTGAGAGGTGCTTTGCATTGCACTCTTACGAGAGAAATCTAAAGGCACATTTTGCATTGCACTCTTACGAGAGCAATCTAAAGGCACGTGTAGCAGTTCATCTGTTGAGAGGAACGGCTTCCACATGGTGGAGACGGGAGGAATGCAAGTGTGGTTTAGTTCCTGATACTCTTACATGGGAGATTTTTATAGAGAGGTTCAGGGAGAGGTACTTGTCAGAGCATTACAGACAGCGTAGGATAGATGAATTCCATGACCTCCAACAAAAGGGTCTGTTAGTAACCCAGTACGAGAGAAAATTATTTGAGCTCTTGCCATACGTGGACTATCTAAAGGATGAGAAACTTCTCGTCAACCATTTCATTAGAGGGCTGAATGCCGACACAGTAGGACCAGTGAGGATATCCGCTCCGGGGATTCTTCGGGTTGCCATGGAAAAGGCACTGATAGCAGAGGAGATTGAGGTTAGACCATAGGATACTAGGGATTGGTTCCAGAAAAGAAACCCTACACCCCAGACATATGGTTTTCAGAAACCCCATTGGAAGGGTAATAACAAAAACTCACAGGGGTTCTCGAAACCCCCTCCTTCGCAACAGTCACAACAGAACTAGAGGCAGAAGCCTCCACAGTATCAGCAGGGCGCAAAGCCCAAGCAATGGCAGTCTCAGGGTCAGAGGCGAGATCAGAGAGCTCAGGTTCCTTACACACCTCCGGCGAGGACTCAACAGTCCTCCACGGGTGGGTACAGTGGATCTAGTAGGACAGGCTTTCTCTAGGCCTCAAGGCGCTCAGTTTTAGGCACGCGGTGCTTGCTTTACATGTGGAGACATGGGGCATATGGCGAGGGATTGTCCTCAGGGTCAGATGGCAGGGAGTCAGCGGATGGCCGCATCAGAGCCTACAGTTGGGGATATGGGCAAGTCCCATAGAGTCTTCACAACGGTGGACAACCGCTAGGCTGAGCACCAGGCCATGGTCATTGAGGGTGCAGGTATGATTATAGGTAACAGTGTATCTATATGATTTAATTTAGGAGCTACTGACTCCTTTATATCTCCATTGGTTGTGGAGCATTGCGGGCTAGTGGCAACTAGATAGGGTGTCAGTTGGGAAGTGGAGTTAGCTTCAGGGGCTAGAGTGTTAGTGGAATTAGAGGTTAGGGCATGTGAGCTTCAGATTTGCAATACCACCACAGTAGTAGACCTTAGAGTTACTCCACTTGGATCTTATGGTATCATACTTGGCATGGATTGGCTTTATGCCTACATAGCCAAGATGGATTGCCGCCTGAAAAAGATCAAGTGTGAGGATGATCATGGTTCACCCATAGTTATCGTCAGGATTCAGAGACCTGTGTCTCTCTGTATGATTTCCACAATGCAGCTTAAGCGGAGCATGCAGAAGGGATGTCAACTTTTTGCCATCACCATCAGTGATGGGGAGGAATAGGATGAAAAAGAAACATCTATTGACAACCATCCTATCCTTAAGGGATATTCAGATGTGTTTCCTTCAGAGTTACCTGGAATGCCGCCCCGTAGAGAGATTGACTTTCATAAAGACCTTGTACCAGGAGTTGAGCCAGTTTCAAGAGCACCTTATAGGATGACCACAAATGAGCTTAATGAGCTCAAGATGCAGCTTGAGGAACTACTAGAGAAGGGTCACATTCTTCCTAGCGTATCCCCTTGGGGTGCACCAGTTATCTTCGTAAAGAAGGACAGATCTCTTCGATTGTGCATGGATTATCGTTAGTTGAACAAAGTAACTATCAAGAACCAATATCCTTTGCCCAAAATTGGTGACTTATTTGACCAACTTCAGGGTGCCAAAGTATTTTCAAAAATTAATCTGAAGTCAGGTTACCATCAGCTGAGAATAGTGAAGAGCGATATCCACAAGACCACATTTCACACTAGATATGGCCACTATGAGTTCACTGTGGTTCCATTTGGTCTTATGAATGCTCCAGCTATTTTCATGAGCCTCATGAATGGGGTATTCCGTACATTTCTAGACTACTTTGTGATTGTGTTCCTCGATGATATATTGATATATTCTCGGAATGAGAAAGAGAATGAGGAACACCTATGACAAGTTTTACAGTGTTTGAGGGACAATCAGTTGTTTGGCAGTCTGTCAAAGTGTGGTTTCTTTCGATCATAAGTCAAGTACCTTGGGCACGTTATTTTCGGTGATGGGATCTCAATAGACCCATCCAAGATCAGAGCTATTATGGATTGGCTAGTGCCAACCAGTGTGACAGAGGTCAAGAGCTTCATGGGTTTAGCAGGTTATTACCGACGCTTTGTTGAGGGATTCTCTAAAGTCGCACATCCTATTACTTCTCTTCAGCGTAAAGGGAAGAAATTTGAGTGGATAGAGAAGTGCGAGAGGGCCTTTCAGGAACTCAAAAAGGCACTTACTAGCACACCTATCCTTGTAGTGCCAGATCCCTTAGTAGACTTCATGGTTTGTACAGATGCTTCACTAGATGGTTTAGGAGCAGTTCTTATGCAGGATGGTAGGGCAATAGCTTTTGCGTCTAGGAAACTTAAGACTCATGAACTTAATTATCCTACTCATGACCTTGAGCTTGTAGCAGTAGTGCATGCACTTGTGAGGTGGAGACACTTCCTTTTGGGTCACCATTTTGAGCTTCATTCAGACCATCAGAGTCTTCAGTACATTTTCACTCAGCCGAACCTTAATGCATGACAAAGGAGATGGATGGAGTTCTTATGCGAATATGATTTTGATGTTCACTACATCAAAGGGAAGGAAAATGTAGTTATAGATGCTTTGAGTAGGAGACATCACGAGGTATACACCATATCTATGGGCACAGATTTGAGAGATCATATACTACAACAGTTGCTAGAGGATGGATGGTATTCAGAGGTTTGTCAGGTGATACGATCTCAGGATACTATAGAGGGGAAATATGTGGATTATTCTTTGGAGTCCGATGCATTATTACGCCATAGAGGGCGCATCTATGTACCTTCTTCTAGGTGATTGCGAGAGTTCATTATCACGAAGGCTCATAGAGCTCCTTATAAAGTGCATCCCAGAGTTAAGAAGATGCATGTTGACCTGAGGCAGTTATATCATTGGCCAAGAATGCGGCAGCTCATTGTTGAGTTAGTAGCCCGATGCCTCGAGTGTCAGAGTGTCAATACGGAGAACCACCATCCTGGTGGGTTGCTCCAGTCTCATGCTATACCAAAGTGGAAGTGGGATACTATATCCATGGATTTCATCATTGGTCTTCCTATGTCATCTCGTCGCCATGATGCTATCTTGGTGACAGTTGACAAGTTGACCAAAGTGGCCCACTTTTCACCAGTTCGGACTACGTTCACAACACCAGTAGTGGCATAAGTGTTCTTACGAGACATTGTTAGACTTCATGGCATTCCACGCAAGATTATTTCTGATAGGGATTCCCTCTTCACTTCTTCCTTTTGGAAGGTATTACAGGCAGCTATGGGCACTAAGCTCAATTTCAGTATAGCCTATCATCCAGAAACGGATGGTCAGACAGAGAGGGTTAACCAGGTGTTAGAGGATATGCTTCGCATGTATGTCATGGATCATCAGACCAGATGGCAAGAGTACCTTCCCTTAGTGGAATTTTTCTATAACAATGGGCATCACACTTCTTTGGGGATGCCACCCTCTCAGGCATTATACGGCAGGCCTTGCAGGACACCGTTGAGTTGGAACCGCATAGAGGACAAAGTTGCTATTGGTCCTAAGATAGTTCAGGATATGGAACAGGAGGTGGATTTGATTAGGCAACATTTTAGAGAAGCACAGGATAGATAGAAGAAGTATGCAGATGCGAAGAGGATAGACCGTAGCTACTTGGTTGGAGACAAAGTCTTCTTGAGAGTGCGACCGCATAAGAGTCCAATCTGTTACGGAAAGGGTTCTAAGCTTGCACCTTGCTTTGTAGGACCATTTGAGATCCTTGAGATGATAGGACCAGTTGCCTAACATTTAGCATTGCCACCTAGCCTGTCACACATCCACGATGTGTTTCATGTATCGGTTTTGAGAAAATATGTCTATGATGAGTCTCACATTCTAGATTGGGATGCCTTGCAGGTGGAGTCGGATGAGCAGCTAGCTTTGGAGCCCATTCGCATTTTGGCTCTCCAGACACTGGCCCTTCTAGGTCGAGAGCTGGACCAGGTTAGGGTCCAGTGGGATTGCTATAAAGAGGTTACGACATCATGGGAGGACGCAGCACGTATGACATCAGAGTATCCACATCTTCTTGATGAACTCTAAGAGCAAGTTCATGCCTAGAGGGGGAGGGTGTGAGACCCTACTCCGACTCATTCTAGCAGTTCAATGATTTTTTTACGTTGAGACTATTTCAGATACTTTATTTTATGCATTTTGATTTTAGAACTTATATGATTCCATGATTTGGGATAACATTGATGTATGTTGATGCTTCAATTATATGCATTATGATATAGATCTCTATATGATTCTAGAATAGGATAGATTTGTGATGATATATGTCATTATTGGATTTGTAGGACTTTATTATGATGATAGAATTAGGATGTATGTTTTATGTGTGGATCAAAATTATGAGAATTATGATAATTGCTTATGTGGAATTATTTGGATATAAGATATATTGAATTGTTCAAATGTAAATTGTATGCAGAGTGTTTGGTGTGCATTCTAATTCATGTGTTTAATATTATATGAGGTTATTTGATATTACTAATGTGTAATTGAGTTGTGCAGGAAAAGTTATCCATGTGACCATGGAAATATTATGGAGAACCAAACCTAGACCTATGTACGTTTGTAAAACTAGGGTTTGTCTATTTGGAGAGACAACACCCCATTTGTATAGTATTTTATTTGTAAAAGTGGATGTTGCATGTGTGTTAGATTGAATTTATTTATTTGTGTAAATCCAACAAGAGAAAGGATTTCATGTATAATTTTGTAAAAGTATTTTTATTGTGTCACTTGACACGTGTTGATTTATGTTTTGGTTTTTAAAATTGTCTCTTGGAGGGAGTTGTTTAACCATAGCTTTTCCAATTAATTTAATGTGATTCCATAATTGCCTGGGGAAGAGAATTTTTGGGGTGGTCAACTTAAGTTTGACCCGAAAATTAACTTCAGAGGGGTTTAAAAGGGGTTAAATGGACACCTAGGGGTAGTTTAAAAGTGTTTCCTAAAGCCCATAAGGTATACCTAAGGGTTAGGAGTAATTTTAGGCATGTTTCAACTCCCATGTGACCATTTAGACACCCTAGAAAGTGAGTTTTCTAAGTTGTACGAAAATTGAATTTAGAAGGCATCATCTAGGTTAGTTAACTTTCTATTTTGTTAGAGATCCCTTTTGATCTTTTTCTTCTTTTTCCTTTTTCAATTTTAGAAACCCGTGAGAACTGTCACTAAGGTCTTCTTAGGCAAGAATGAGAGTTTGCAGGTAATCACCCACTCTCCATTTTTTGAGACAACAATTTTTGAAAGAAAAGATAGAATTGGTTTTAGGAATTTGGCTAAGTGTACAGAAGCAAGGGATTGTGGATAGGGCTGCGCATCTTCAACCAATCTAGCATACCTTTGGGTAGTTGAAGGTTGGTCAAAGTTTCTCCTTGTATTGTTTTATATTGCATGTTGTGTTGAAAGGATTTGCTTGTGTAAAAGGCTCGTTTCTTGCATGTTCTTCCTTGGAAAATTATTGTGTTCTATGTTTTACTTTTTGTATGCATTTATGTGCTTTGGGAGTAATCAAGGCCTCCTACCCATGGGAGAGAGGATGGTCTTGTGGGTGGTAGAAGTGACACCCCTCGAGTGAGAAGCTCTCGTTATGAGAGTGATCACAAGGGATTTTATGTGACCCTTGTTGCATGACTTGTTTATGCATTGGGGGTCATAAGGAGGGAAATAAGGCATGAATGCCTTGGGGGGCACAAGGATGTGGGGTTGTTATACTTATGATGTATATGGTTTTCCATGAGGTGGCTTTGTGTTTTACCATACTTGCAGCCTCCTCAGGGTACTTGGTCCACTACCACCCTTGAAAAGACATCACAATGTATGGTGAAGTGTAATCTTGGTTGGGATTGTGTTTGAAATTGTTTTTCCCTTGTCTTTTGTGTTTGCATGTGTGTTACCTGTCTAGGGCTTGGTTCTCCAAGCTTGGGGGTGGCTACTAGTTAGCCTAGGCTAGGAGGTGAGCACTCCATGGTCATATCCTTTATTTTATTTGCAGGTTTTTGGAAGGAAAGGATTAGGACAAGTGGAAAATTCGATGGAGTTATTTGTTGCAGAAATCCATTTGGAAATATTTTTATTATTTTATTTTAAAAGTCCTCATTATTAATAATGAGAGACCTATTTGTAAAATGACGATAGTGTCTTTTAAATGTAATTTAAAGAAATGTAATATTTTATTTGCTATATTGCGAAAAAATGACATGAATAAATGTAGATTTAGTTCCTAAAATTTTTCTGAATTTAATATTTGTTGAGTATATAATGTTTTGGAAAAGCAATAAATTTATTTTATCACTTTATGCATATGAAATAAATCAAGGAAATAAAGAAATGATTTAATGATTGCATGCATGATGGTTTGAATATAAATGTTTCAGTTTAATTCCTAATTGCATGGTTAAAGTTAAAGGATTCTAGATAAATAAAGTGTTGTTGGAATTTTATTTTTAATCTGTCATTTTATTAACTTGCGGAAAATAAAAATCTAACGTTTATTATAGTCATCTCTAAAGATAAATTTTAGATTTCGAGGTTTAAATAGGTGTTGTGTTAAGTTTGTTTAATTCGATTAATTACATTATTTTTGCTGAAAGAAAAGCCATATTTAGATAGCCTAACTATTTCTACTTGGCAACTAGGATATTATTAAAAAAGAAATAATTAAAACGATTAAATTTGCAAAAAATATCTAATCTATTTTATTTGTTCAGAATAAAAATAATTGCATGAAAAGAAAATTGTCCTAGATTTTATATATATATATATGAATTCATTTCTTAAAGTTAAATAAATAAACTTGTTGTTTAAAATGTATATATGCAAATACTTATATATTTATATATAATTTACTTCATTTAAATTTAAAAAAAAAAAATTTAAATAAAACAATTTTTTTTTTAAAAAAAAACATTATAGGGGGGGGTTGGCTCAGGCCGAACCACTGTGGATGGCGGGGGCCAAACACTATGCATGGCATAGTGGGCGGCCTTGGCTGGGGCCACTGTGGGCGTCCACAGTGGCGGCCGGCCCAAGGGTCGCCACTATGGTAACCCACAGTGAGCGGAGCCGCCCCGGGGTCGCCGCTTGCAGCCTTCACAACCTCCGCCCCCGCCCTTTTGCCATGGCCACCGCCCGACCCTGTGCAGGGAAGAAAAAGAAACAAAAAAAAAATGAAGAATAGAACCCTAGCCCGGTTAGGGCTAGGGTAAAATGTGGACAATAAAAAAAATAAAATGAGGAGGGGCTTATTTTATAATATAAAGAAGGGTTAACTGGGCTAGGGTAAAATGTGGACAATAAAAAAAATAAAATGAGGAGGGGCTTATTTTATAATATAAAGAAGGGTTAGGGTTTGCATGGTAATAACACTTTAGTTTCACACACACACACACACACACACACACACACACACACACACACACACATATATATATATGTCTATTATATATATAGGGTTATGAATATAGCTTGGACAAAATTGTAGAGTTTCTATATTATGAGCAAATTTGAGTAAGATGTATAATCTTTGTTTAAGGAAAATTATTTATATAATTTATATATATTAAAGATATTTTATAATTTATTAAATATATTAATGTTATTTTAAACATTAATAATGTTGTTGTTAAAGGGCAACTGGTAGGTCAAATAATTTTATTAAAAATTTGTTGTTAAATATAAGGATATAAAAGAAAAGGGATGTTTTTAGATGACATTAATAATAAACTTGTGGAAGATATTCTTTTGAAATTAATTGTCTCATTAGTCGATTTATTTTAATAATAATTGATTAAAAATGTATTTTAGGCAATTTAGACTTAATAGAGATTAATAATATCTTTGCCAAATATTTTGGGAAGTTTGATTTAATTAACTAATGACCATCTTTGATGAGTCAATAAATTTTTTTCTTATAGGTAATCCGCATTTAATATTTAAATTATTCTCGTTTGCTTGAGTTAATGTTGTAAGTTACTCAAATATAGTTAAGACAAAACTCGCTAGTGTTTTCATATTGACGGAAGTTAAATGTTTTAAGTTGTGATTTAAAAAAAAAATTATTCCGTTCTTGCTCTAAATTTTTGGCATGACATGATTTGGAAGAGGAAGTGTACATTGAGCAACCAGATGTATTTTCTTTATCAGATGAAGGAGATATGGTATGGAAATTGAAGAAAGCATTGTATGGACTGAAAAAATCCCCTAGATCTTGGTATGCTAAATTAGATAAGTATTTATTGAAGTTGGGATTCTATAAAGGTACTGCTAATAGTAATTTATACTTTAAGGTTGATAATGATAACATTTTGATTGTTGAAGTCTTTCTTGATGATATCATTTTTGGAGGAGATGATGATTTGAGTATGAATTTTGTTGATGATATGCAAAATGAATTTGAGATGTCTATGATAGGTGAGATGAAATTCTTTTTAGGATTGCAGATTACACGAATTGACAAAGGCATTTTGATTTCTCAATCTAAGTATGTGAAGGAATTATTGAAGAAATTTGGGTTAGATGATTCTAAACTTGTTGGAACTCCTATGGTGACTGGATGCAAGTTATCCAAGAATGATTAATCTTAGAAATTTAATCAAACTTTGTATAGATCTATGGATGGTAGATTGTTCTACTTAACTTAGACTAGACTAGACATTATGCATGTTGTTTTCCTTTGTGCTATAATTCAAGTTGATCCTAAAGAGACATGCTACTATTGTGAAGAGGATTGCCAAATACTTGAAGGGGGTTGTTGATTATGGTTTATGGTATCTGAAGATTAGCGATTTCTTGTTATGTGCCTATATTGATGATGATTGGGCAAGTGATGTCAAAGATCAGAAGAGCACCTCCGATGGAGCTTTCTTTTGGGGAAAGAAGTTAGTTTCATGTTCCAGTAAGAAGCAAGATGGTGTATCTCTATCTACTGTTGAAGTTGAATGCATTGCTGCTGCTAGTAACTGTACTTAGGTAGTTTGAATGAAGAAAATGTTAAAGGATATTAGAGTTGTTTATGATAAGCTTACTATTATTTATTGTGATAATTCAAGTGCTATCAATATTTCAAATAATCCGGTACTGCATTCTAAAACAAATATGTGTCAATTAAGTATCATTTCTTGAGGGAGAAAGCCAGTGATGAAGAAGTCAGATTGGAATATCTATCTACAAAGGATTAGATTGTAGATATTTTCATTAAGCCTTTGCCTGTAGATACATTTGTCTATTTGAGAGACAAGTTAGGGGTCTCTTCCCCTTCTGATAAGAACTACATGCATTGACTTTCATTAATCTGGTGGATTTCAGAGCCTTATATTTTTATCTGGGTTGATGAGTTGGTACTACTACTCAGCCAAAGTAGTCAGTGAGTAGTTCAAATGATTAGTTGTGAGTTTATCCTAAGGGGGAGTGATTGTCCTTCTTAGAGGATGAGTTTTGGAGAGAAGCATGATATGTATTCTGTCTTTAGTGTTATTGTCAAAGGGGGAGAGATGTATGTCAAAAACTGTCTTATTCTTGAAGCTTTATGTGCATGATCTTAGGGGGATTTTATTGAAGATTGCTGGTGTTGATTCATTCCTATGCATTAATTATTTTTTCACATTCATATGTTGCCATCAATGCCAAAGGGGGAGATTGTTGGATATTGTTGCTGCTAGGATATGTCATTATCATTGATGTTAACATATTCTTGTGTTGCAGAAAGTTGTTTGGTGATCTGGTGTTTGCATTGAGTTGATTTGGCTGGTTTATCTATTTGGGATATTGAATCAACTAGAGAAACTTCATTATTTATTGATTCCATGATGCTATGTGGTGTTTTGATCGAGTTGTGGATCCCAATATGAAGACTGTTCTTTTGTGTTTAGTATTATAGTGTTCTGGTGATTGATCCATTGATCCGGTGTGCTCCAATATGAACATATATTTGGTTGTAGATTTGGGAGAATGTTTTGGATGTTCATGTGTATCTACAGTTCAGATAGTTTGTAATTTGGTCCTTCACAAGTTATTTTTGTAGTCTGAATTGCTACTGTTAAGTGTTCTTGAGTATTAGCACGTTGATTGATGAAGATTTGATTAAGTTGTGTTGGTGCTGTTAGAGTAAAGTAATTAATTAACTTTTCTCTCCTCTTAAGATTTCCCTTTATGCACATATTAGTCATTTAATAATTAATATTTAATTATTAAATGCACACACCTTAGGGTTAGGTTTTCTTTTTGGTGTTGATCTCCTTTATAAAGATTGATCTCTTGTATTATTCATATTCTTGATTCATTTTTTCTCTGATAATACATCTTTTCTCTTTGTCAGAGCCCAAACCCTTGTATTCGTTCTCTCTCTTTTTCTGTGACAGGTTTCTTTGGGTTCTGTGGATTTGTATTTCTCAAATCCTACATGGTATCAGAGCTGGATCTGCTGCAGCTTGTTTAGACTTTTGAAATATTTTGAGATCCAGGTTTTGGTTGCATCAGATCTGTGTTTGTCTTCTGTTTTTTATTTTGGAATAGGGGTATTTTTTTTCGGTGCACTTTAAGCCCAAACGGACCTCACCGTTGAGCTCGTAGCGCCCAAAAACCCTTATTTCCATATAAAATTCATCCGATTTGAACACAGTTGCTCCAGAAGGCAAAGTTTTTTATGCCCCAAGGCCGTACGACCCTAGGGCATGCAGAACGAGGTGAAAATTCAAAAAAATAAAAAAAAATATTAAAAAATGCAGTTTTTTTAATTAAAAAAGGCGCAACCAGCTTTACCACTGCGCGCCACCGGTGCGCAGCCCGGCGGTAACCCGCCCACACGCCGCCCGCGCACCGCCCACCGCCTACACGCCGTCCGCCTCCCCCCGCAGCCTGCGCGCCGCCCGTGCCCAGCCCCCGCGCCGCCCGCGCCCCGCCCGTGCACCGCCAGTCCGCCGCCACTGCCCTTGCGCCGCCACCGCGCCGCTAGCCACCAGCGCTAGCCCCTGGTCGCCCAACGGACCAGGGACTTATTTTTTTTAGCCCTTGAAGGCTGTAAGGGCCTAATTGAGCTTTTTGGAGCTCTTTTACAAAATCGGGCATAACTTGGGCGTCCGATCTCCGTTTTTCAAAAACAAATAGGCGTTGGAAAGATGACTCCAAGCCTATTCTGATGGTACAAATTTTTTTTCAAATTTCTCCAGTTTGATTTCATTTTTTTGCAGTCAAAGTCTAAAGAGCCTTTTTGCACTCCGAGGGGCATAACTTGCTCATTTTTGCTCCGTTTTTTGAAAGAGAATAGGTGTCGAAAAGGTGGTTTTGTGCTCTTTCTAGATCTATAGTCTATTTCATCAGTAAATTCTTCAGGTGCTCATAATTTTGTCTCAACCAGTTCTTGCTTTCTATCATTTTCTGGCTTTCAGTTTGTACTGGGGATTATTTTTTTGCATTGTGGGGGGGTGTTTTTCTTGCTTTCTGTTATTTACATCAGAAAACCAGAATATAAAAACACCAATACAAAAAAACCAAACCCCCTTCTGCATCTTTTGTCTAGTTCTGAAAGACCACTTAATAATAATTAAAAAAATTCAGAGCAGTTGAGGCACAGTTCACAGGATGGCCAACAAACCTATTGACTCTCTCACACCGCATAATTACCACACTTGGAAGGGTCGCATGATGACTCGTCTCCAGTCTAGAGGGTTATGGTCCTGTTTGGATGAGATTCAACCTCAGTTGACATGTCCCTTTGAGGTTATGCAACACAAGAACAATATGGATCAGGCTATGGGATTGATGGCTTTACACATTTTCGACAGTCTCCAGTTTCATCTTGAGGGTTGTCTCACTCCTCGAGCCATTTGGACCAAGTTTGAAGGACTTTTTGGTACTGTCAACGAGTTCAGAGCTTTACAGCTTGAGGCAGAGTTAACTTCCTTGGTACCTGATTCGTTTCCTTCTATTGAGGACTTTCTGATAAAGTTCAAATAGCAAAGATCTCTCTTGTAGGGTTGTGGTAAGACTAAGATTGATACAGAGTGCATTTTCCTGATCCTTTCCAAGCTTCGGGGTCCATTTTAGATCTTCTTTTCGACCTTCTATTCCACCATGGATGCCTTGGGTGCTCGACATGTCATGCCTTCTTTTGAGGTCTTTTGTGATCGTCTGACTCATGAGCAAGCTAAGCTTAAGCAGTTGGATTCACTTTTAGGTTCACAGAACCAAGCATTGCTAGCACAGTCCTCCAAAGGAAAACAAAAGCAGAAACTGAAGCCTAAGAAAGATTCAGAGGCTAGTGAGAATCCCTCCAAGCCACCACCTAATTTTGATTCAAAACCACTGTCCAATTCTAAACAGGGAAAATCTTCAAAGTCTGGTGAGTCTTCCTCCAAGACTAAGAAGAAATCAGGTGATCCTTGCAGTTTTTTTGGCAAGGAAGGACATCCCATTTCCAGGTGTTGGAAACGTTTAGAGGCTTTGGAGGAAGCCATGAAGCAACATAATATCAGTGCACCACAACCTCCTTCACAGCCCACAGGGAAAGGTCATGCTCTTTCTGCACGAGCATTGTCCTCCGCATCCACTTGGATTCTAGATTTTGGTGCCTCTTACCATATGACACACACAGAGGATTTGGTCACCGCTCTTGCCCCTACCGGCACTAGACATATTGCAGTTGGTGACTCAGCACAACTTTCCGTTCAGGGTTCTGGTACTGTTTCATTGGATGGTGGTTGTCTTCAAGATGTGCTTTTGGTTCTTGACATTTTGACAAACCTTCTATCCGTTTATCAGATTTGCCACTCTGGCTCTAGTAAGACAGTTGATTTCTCACCTCATGATGTGGTTATTCGAGATCTTCATGATCCTGACTTGGTTGTGGCTACTGGGCGTGTGGATTCTGCATCTCACTTATATAGTTTTGATGGCTTTGAGAGTTCAGACACTATTGGTTCCTCTCTTAAAGCACATGCAGATTCAGTGAGCAGGCTTTGGCATGAGCGTTTTGGCCATGTCAATTACAGATATCTACAGTAGATGAGTACACAGGCACTTGTGATTGGGCTTCCACAGATTTCTTGTACGGATGGTGTATGTCGTGGTTGTGTCCTTGGCAAACATCATCGAGATCCTTTTCCAAAGGGTCGCGCCTCTCGTGCTAGGGCAGCCCTAGAAATGGTACACAGTGATCTTATGTCCTTTCCGACTCCTTCCTTTTCAGGGGCCCGTTATGTGCTCACTTTTATTGATGACTTCTCCAGACGTACATGGGTGTACTTTCTTAAGTACAAGTCTGATGTCTTTGACTCATTCAGGATTTTTAATACATTTGTGGAGAAGCAATTTGGACTTTCTATTAGGCGGATACGCACAGATAATGGGGGGGAGTATGTAAATCAGGCTTTCAGAGATTTTTGCACTGAGCATGGTTTACAACATCAGTTTACAGTTCCTTACACCCCTCAGCAGAATGGTGTTGCTGAGCGAAAGAATAGAACCTTTCGGGAGATGGCAAATTGTATGATACAGTCTCGAGCTATGAGTTCTTCATTTTGGGCTGAGGCAGTCAATTGTGCCAATTATATTCAAAATCGGATGCCTCATAAGGCATTGCGACATATGATTCCTGAGGAGGCTTGGACCCATGTCAAGCCCGATGTTTCTACATTCCGAGTTTTTGGTAGTGAGGCTTGGGCATTTATTCCTGATGCTCAACGAAACGCCATGGAGAGGAAGAGCCGACCACTCATATTTGTTGGCTACTATGAGGATGTTAAGGCATACAAGTTGTTTGATCCTGATTCTAGAGAGGTCTTGTTTCGACGGGATGTCCAGTTTGATGAGTGCTATCCTCAGATGGATTCTCCATCACCAGCTTCTCCCTCATTGCCTACTCCTTCCTCTTCATCTATTGAGGATTACTTATCTCTTGAGGATAATGTAGATAATGATCCACCATCTCCACCACCACCAGTTGCTACGTCTTTGCTGAGGTGGGCCCATGATACTGTTGAGGCAGCTGGTTCTTTGGCAGGTGATCCTTTTGATACTCGTCGCACTCGTGCTCAGACATCTGGTTCCAGTCTTTTGAGTCATGCCATTTCAGATGATCCTCAAAAGTTTTCAGAGGCGACAGGACACCTTGAGTGGGATAGGGCCATGGATGAGGAGTATTCTTCTTTGATGAAGAATCATACTTGGGATCTTTGTCCTCTTCCTAAGTGAAGAAAGTTGGTTCGGTGCAAGTGGGTGTATCATACCAAGTATGCTGCAGATGGTTCTATTGATAAGTATAAGGCCCGTCTTGTTGCGAAGGGGTTTTCTCAGGTAGAGGGTATTGACTACTCTGAGACGTTTTCTCCTGTCGCCAAGATGAATTCTATATGCCTGGTACTTTCACTTGCAGCTTCACAGGGATGGACAGTGTTTCAGATGGATGTGAAGAGTGCCTTCTTGCATGGAGACCTACATGAGGAGATCTATATGGAGCAGCCTCAGGGTTTTGTGCAGGACACTTCTTTGGTTTGTAGACTTCGACGTTCATTGTATGGTCTCAAACAAGCCCCCAGGGCTTGGTATGAGAAAATGGACTCTTTCCTGCTTTCCTCTCACTTCACACACTATCATTCCGATCACACAGTGTATATTCAGCGTCAGGAGGGTGATCTTTTGATTCTTGTGCTATATGTAGATGATCTCATTCTTACAGGTAGCTCATCCTCCATGATTCAGAGTGTTCAGAGAGCTTTGATGGAGCAGTTTGAGATGACAGATCTTGGTCTCTTGTACTTCTTTCTGGGTCTATAGGTTATTCAGTCTTCAGATGGGATTTCCATATTTCAGGAGAAGTATGCTCTTGATATGCTTTAGCGATGTGGCATGCTTGATTGCAAGTCTTCCCCCACTCCATTTCAGTCAGATGTTGTTTTGTCTTCCACTTGCTCTACTCCTTCAGTAGACCCCACTTTATATAGGCAGTTGGCTGGCAGTTTGTTGTACCTAACACATTCTCATCCTGATCTTTCCTTTGCGGTTGGCCTTGTCTCTCGATTCTCCCATGATCCTCATGAGAGCCATTGGCAAGCAGCCAAACGTATTTTGAGGTACATACGGGGCACCACACATTATGGCATTCACTACACTTAAGGATCCCCTCACATCAATGGCTTCACTGACTCCGATTGGGTTGGTGATGTCAATGATCGGAAGTCTACTTCTGGCTTTGTTTTTTGCCTTGGTTCTGGTCCTATTACATGGTCTCGCAAGAAGGAGTCTGCTATTGCATTATCATCTACAGAGGCTAAGTACCGTGCAGCAGTGTTAGCCAGTCAGGAGGTTTTATGGCTTCGGCAGTCGATGAAAGAGTTTGGGTTTCCTCCAGATTGTCCCACTACTCTTTGGTGCGACAATCAGAGTGCCATTCATATTTCTCGCAACCCAGTGGAGCATCAGTGGACAAAGCATATTGAAATCCACATGCACTTCATTAGGCAGTTGATTCAGGATGGTTCTCTCATCTTGGAGTACATTCCTACAGAAGAGCAGGTTGCTGACATCTTCACTAAACCTTTGGCCTCTCCGCGCTATCTTCAGTTGCGCTCCATGCTTGGGGTGAAGGAAGTTGTCCTTGGGGGGTCTCAGTGAGGCCTTCCTTCCTTCATGTTTTCTTTTCAGCATGTTTCAGTATCTCTTTTTGGAGAGGAGTTTTTTCCCACTGGGTTTTCTCCTTTACTCTACTTTATAGAGATTCTCTTGTATTAGGGTACCTGATCAGGCCTTGTTGTCGGGACCCTCTTTTGCATTGTAGTTCATTTGCTTTCTTCTGCATTGTTTGTAGCTACATTGTAGCTCATCTTAAGGGGGGGTGTTAGAGTAAAGTAATTAATTAACTTTACTCTCCTCTTAAGATTTCCCTTTATGCACATATTAGTCATTTAATAATTAATATTTAATTATTAAATGCACACACCTTAGGGTTAGGTTTTCCTTTTGGTGTTGATCTTCTTTATAAGGATTGATCTCTTGTATTATTCATATTCTTGATTCATTTTTTCTCTGATAATACATCTTTTCTCTTTGTCAGAGCCAAAACCCTTGTATTCGTTCTCTCTCTTTCTCTGTGACAGGTTTCTTGCATGCAAGTTTCTTTGGGTTCTGTGGATTTGTATTTCTCAAATCCTACAGGTGCAACTATCGTGGATGGTTATAATGTTCTTGTTGGTGTTTTCTAATCATTTCCTATTTGTTTTAGTGGTTTGCATTGATCCTTGTATGTGATATTGGTGATTTTGTTGATCTAGTGATATTTTTCGTGTTATGCAGTATTTTTGGCAGTGTAATGTTTTGCAGTTGATTGTGGCAAGAATTCTAGTGATGATGCGTGTTTGGAGATTTGATTTAGGTCCATTCTATGTCATCTATGACATTGTATTGGTCCAGTGGCTGATTTATATACCAGTGATGTAATTTTGTAATTGAGAGTTGAGGGTTTGGCCGCCCTTGTAGTCAAGGTTGATTAGTTGTATAAATATGTGTTATAATCACGTAATTTGGGTGTCAATGTGGTGTCTATATTATCAGAGAGTGGTGTATGTGTGCATAATATATTTTTTCCTTCAGTATAATGTATCGAGCAGAGAATGTTGTGAGACATACAAATGAGCTTAACTGAAACTATCATCAAGCATTAACAGATGCTATCTTTGCAGTTCATATAATCCAGATTATAGTTCAAACATTATTGTAAGGTAGTGAACCTTCTGTGAGGTTTGGAGCCTTTTGGGTCATTATATTTTGAGCAGTGAGCTCTAGGTAGTGCACCTTAATGCATGTGCATTTTCCATTGTAATATTTACACATATTACTACATAGTGTCATCTTATTGTGGGTAGGTTCCCACCATGGTTTTTCCCTTAACCGGGTTTTCCATGTCAAAAATCTTGGTGTTAAGTGTGTTGTTGTTGTCTTTATCTTTATCCTTGCTACAGTTGATTGAAATATGAGATTGTGCTTAAACTATTTGATCCAGTAAAAACTAATTCACCCCCCTCTCATTTTTCCTTCATTATTGTTGCCAACACATCCATCAGACCAAATCCAATGTTGTGAAGCATTTATACAATGATGTATGATATTTTCAAAAAAAAACTCAATACAATGTGCTACATGACTCTTGTCATGACAAGTATCATCATTGATATAAAAATGAGCTTCCTTAATGATAATATGTTCATCTTCATCAGATTCTACACCATCCATAGGAAACTTTGCATGTCTATACAAAACTTGTACAAAAATTACAACCTGCTCAGAATGATAGTATTGACTTTGAATCTTTGTGCGAGGAATGAATGTATATTTCTCAAAAAAGTCTACTATTAAAAGAATACATCTTGGAGGAAAGCAATTTTTTGAGATACAAAACTATTTTGCTTGCCATCTTGCACCATGATAATGTAGGATATGTGTGTTGGTATATGCACACTCCAATGAGACATTGAAGGTGATTGAAGGTTTTGTCATTGATGGCAACCTTACAATCCTATGGCACTGACATCAATAGATCACACTCTACATTGACACTTAGACCATCAACACCGACAGAGAAAGGAAGCATACTGGCACAGAGGCCAACAGG
Organism: Cryptomeria japonica; assembly: GCF_030272615.1. Lineage (NCBI taxonomy): Eukaryota > Viridiplantae > Streptophyta > Pinopsida > Cupressales > Cupressaceae > Cryptomeria > Cryptomeria japonica. The sequence continues at coordinate 173,279,766 of NC_081409.1, forward strand.
ATTTTTGATATATTATATTTTCTTTATTATTGTAAAAACTTTGAAAGCCAACTTGATATCATTGTAAAATGACTTATATATATAAGAAGTCATTGTAAGACATTTTGTAAGGAGATGGAATGAGTAAGGAAAATAATTAGGCAGACCTATTATGCAAAATATAGGTTAAGGGGTATATGTAAAGAACAGAGCAGAAACCGGTACTGAATCTGGCATTGAAGATGCTATTGTAAAGTAGTATAAGTTATTGGATTTGTATAATCCACATTGTAAGTCAATGAGAATTCCCATTGAGCAGTGAGCTCTAGGCACTTGGCCTTCCTGCATGTGCAGGCCCCTCTTGTAAGTAATATTCTCTTATTGGCCAGTAAGTGAATATTATGGGTCACAAATCCCATCGAGGTTTTTCCCACACCGGTTTTCCTCGTTAAATCAATGTGTTATGGTGTGTTTTTTATGTGGTTACTTTCATTTCTGTTTATTGCATTATTTCTTGCATACTGGTAGACTGTTATAATATGCTCTACATGTTTTAAGTTAAGAAATTCTAATTACCGGTCAGATACTGATTCACCCCCCCCTCTCAGTATCTGTGGGAATCCTAACAATGTGGATATATCATATTTTAAAATCTACACATAAACTCTTTGTAAGGCAATTCACTCTCTTTTAACATAATTTTTTTTGATTCAGCTCCTGACTATGTTTGATATTTTTCATATTCAAATCTCTTCCACAAAAATTTCTTTGAAAGATAAATGTTCTCAATTTGTACAAATTTCTTTGAATCTCCACAGTTAGCACATGTATTTTTATATATTGTACTTTGTACTTATCTGAACCTTCTAATTTGTCACATAAAATGGACTTCACAAACTGTGTTGTACTTGTAGGGATGACTACATTTGGATTAGTTTCTGGTATTACCTTTTTATATGATTGGAGGTGCAGCTGAAATTCAACGCAATTTCAATAACAACAAATTTCACTTATCTTATTGATATGCACAAAACATGGTCGCAATCCCTCAAAAATTATTTGACATATCTTGACATCTGAAAATTCTTGTTTGAATGCTTCAAACAGTTCGCTTTGTGTTGTGTCTATAATCTATTTAGGATGTGCAAATTTTGTACCATCTTCATCTCTAATCTATATAGTTTCTCTTCTATTGGAAGAAACGCGAGAGTGACTAGTCCAGTATTCAATAATAAGTCTTTTTACATCTTCAAAAATTCTATCTTTTTGACGAACCCTGCATATATTGACCCAATTATTTTCAATATTTTCATCCAACTTGTTTCTTTTCTTAATATATCTCTGGAGATTTCTTCTAGAGACATCCAATAACTGGGTAATTGCTTGTGTTGGCAGCAGGGCAACAACAATGCAAGAAAACTGAGAGGGGTGGGGGTGAATCAATTTTCACCAAACTCAAATAAATTAACCTCAACTTTAGATCTGATTAGGAAAAACAATAGTAAAGATAAACACCATGTCAACAACACACATAATAAATAGATTTTTGACATGGAAAACCCGGTTAAGAGAGAAACCATGGTGGGAACCTACCCACAATATGATGATACTTTGTAGTAGTATGTGTAAATATTACAATGGGGAATGCACATGCATTCAGACACACTACCTAGATCTCACTACTCAAAAATAAGAAGGGAAAAAACTGTAGGAAGGCTCATTGCCTTACAAAGATCAAACAACAATCCAGATTACATGAACTGAAAGAATAACATCTCCAAATTCCTGATCACAGTTCCAATTAAGCACACTGTCTGCACAACAACACTTCTCTTCTCTTCTTCACTATCGAAGGATAATTCACTTTTTTGCACATATGATACTCTCATAGATCATATATAACCACAAACACTCACAAAAACTCAACTTACATGATTACAACCCTTATTTATACAATTCATCAACCTTAACCTTAAAGCCGACTCAACACATAAGACCCAATTATAAAATTATATCGTGCACGATACATAAATCCATAATGGGACCAATAAAATTTTGCTTAAGACATAACATGGACCTAAATAAAATCCTCAAACACAAAACACTACCGATTATCTCGCCAAGATCATCTGCAACATGTAGTGTCCACCCTTGACTTGACTTGATTTGACTAGACATGACTTTTATTTCATGCATTTGACTAGACATGACTTTTATTTCATGCATGATAGACTTATCTACACTATTTATGATGATTTGGATGATGATTATATATGCATTTCAATACTCATTATGATGCTATACATTATTAGACATATGCTATTTGGATGATTTATATGATGATGACTCTATGATTATTAATCATGTGATTTGATAGATTCTATATGCTTACTAAGTGATGGATTATTGATAGATTACATTGATCATAGATTTGATGGTAGTTTATCGTTGCACTAACCCTATTTCATGATTACATATGAGGAGTTGTATGTCATATCACTCATTGCATGTCATATCACTCATTGCATGTGGGATGTGTCGTTCCGATTCCCTATCGCTTGTCTGTTATGAGATATATGCATATGTTGTATTGTTGTTTTGTGGTTGTAGGATTTTGCAGGTACAAGATATCGACTTCACCTAGCTTCATAGGTCTGAGCATGTCTTTAATCCCAATGGTTTATGTGGTTCGGAGATGACATGAGTTTCCTTCACATACTCTAGGTCTAAGTTGTTCATTGTGAGTTGTTAGCATCTTGGCGTAATTCGCCATGTCAGTTAGTAAGCTTGGTATTCTCGGTGTTGTGAATATGTTAGTAATTGTGAATTTATTTAATTATGTGGTTATGTCATGCCCAGACTTTTGGGCAAAAACGAAACAACAAATTTTTTTTAAAACAACAGAAATACATTAAATAATCTACATTTAAGATATGTCATGCCCAAACTTTTGGGCAAAACACAACCGAATTTTTTTTTTAATTTATTTTAAAGCACTTAATTGCATGCATTCAATTACTTAAATAGTTGTGACAACTTAACAGTTTGTTCTAAACAAAATCTTAATTGATATTAAATACTAACATAACAATTATGATAACTTCTATTATCAAGCGGAGCAAATAATTTTCATGAGGGTGTTATTAAGTTCTCTTGAAAGTTCCTTTCATTTCAGTTGCGCTTTTTAGTACTTATTTGTATCCATTTCTACTAAATAGACATTAATATAATTACCGGGTTTGATATCAATTATTTACTAAATGTTAACACTATTGCTATTTCATTTCACTAATATTGCCTAATTGAGTAGATACAATTAAGGTGCCAAACATCATTAAGTTAATTAAATTGTCTGATGAAAGACTCCACTTGGGATAATAAGGTACGCCTGGCTTAGTCCCTTAATTTTATTATAGAGAAATTTTATTACAATATCCTCTTAAATTATTTATTTTACTATATTTAATCATTCCGTTTAATTATAAAAATAAAACCATTTTGATCTCTAAAATGAATTAAAATAATTTAAATCAAGTTTATATATTTCATTATATTTTCCATTAAAAATCCCTTAAAAGGTTAACCTCCAAAATTAATTAGAATTTTAAGCATTTTAAAATAAAATAAAAAAATGCCCGCTTGACTATTTAAACATTTAAAAAATATAAACACCTAATAAAATAATTAACTCTTCAATTAGTCCTATACATTGTATATAAATGAACATTTAACATTGATAAAAAGAAATTAAGGATGGTAAATAAACTAATTAAATTCAGAACAATTTTTTTTTTTTTTTACTTCCATAATTTTAAACCATATATATATATATATATATATATATATATATATATGATTATATATATATTTTTATATATATATATATTTATCTAATATACACTTATATATTTAAAGTGAGGTTTATCCCCCTTTTAGTTAAACATACATAAATTTACCATGATACCCATAAACCCCAATTCTGTTTTAATCATTACAAAAAGTCTCTTTTATTTTTTTATATTTTTTTATAGATTTGTTTTTAAAAAAGATTTTGTTTTGTAACAATATTTTTTTTTTATAAAATAAAGTTTTAAATAGTATTTGTTTTTTTGCTTTTTTGTTTATTTAAAAAGTGCAAATATATATTTTGATATATGAATATGTTGGTTTAAGTTTATATATATATATATTGGACAATAAATTTATTTATGTTTATATCCAAGAAATGAATGCTTTTAAATATTCAATATAGGCATGAAAAGCTATTTATGTGTGTGTGTGTGTGTGTGTGTGGTGTCCAGGACAAAAGCTTTCTATGAAAAATATAAAATCTGAAACATATTTAGCAGATTGGATAATTTCTACAGATTTGAATCATTGAATTTATTTCCTTTTTATCAAAATCCTAGTTGCTAAAAGAAATAGATAGGTTATTTAAATATTGATTTACTATCGACAAAATATAGTAAAAAGCATAATTAAGTCAGTTAGAATAGCAATTCTAGATTTTTTATTTATTTCATTTAATCTGTTTAACTATAGATTTTATTCTCTATAACTAAACAAATGACAATATTTAATAATTCTAACATCAACTATATAAATGACCAATTTAATAAATTTAACACCAACTAGATAGATCTAGACTAAAATAAAACTTTAGAAATGACTATAATAAATCTGTTTTTATTTTATTTTCTGCCATAAACAAAATGACAGCTTTAAATAAAACTAAATATGACATTTCCATGTATAGATATAAATTTTAGATTTTATTTTATTTCCCAACCTACTACATGCAGGTAGATCTATTTCATTTCTTTTCTAATATCTTGATTTTAAATGCATAAAGGGAATGAATACATTTCTTTCTTTTCAAAACATCCTATATGCAACAAATATTTATTTCAAAACTTTAGGAACTAAAACCATAAATAATCATTTCTTTTCTGCAATATAACATAAATAAATATTGCAAATCTTTAAAACACATTCCCAAGTCTTTATTGTCACTTTACAAATGGATCTCTCATTATTAATAAATGAGGACTTTTAAACAAAATAATAAATATTTTTCCCAATAGATTTTTGCAACAAATAACTCCATCGAATTTCCACTTGTCCTAATTCTTTCCTTCCAACAACCTGCAAATAATCAAAGGATATGACCATGGAGTGCTCACCTCCCAGCCTAGGCTAACTAGTAGCCACCCCCGAGCTCGGAGAACCAAGCCCTAGACAGGTAACACACATGCAAACTCAAATAAACAAGGGGAAAACAAATGCAATCACATTCCCAACCCAGGTTACACTGCACCACACAATGTGATGTCTTTTCAAGGGTGGTAGTGGACCAAGTACCCTGAGGAGACTGCAAGTATGGTAAAACAAATAGCCACCTCATGGCAAACCAAAACATATAGCCACCTCATGGCAAACCAAATACATCAAGTATAACATAATCAACCTTTTATTCCTTATGCCCCCCCCAAGGCATTCATGCCTTATTTCCCTCCTTATGACCCCCAATGCATAAACAAGCCATGTAGCAAGGGTCACATAAATTCCCTTGTGATCGCTCTCATAATGAGAGTCTCTCACTTGAGGGTTGTCACTTCTACCACCCACAAGATCCTCCTCTCTCCCAAGAGTAGGAGGTCTTGATTACTCCCCAAAACACATAAAAAGTATAAACATAAAATACTCAATAAGTCTCAAAGAGAACATGCACGTATACTAGTCTTTTACACAAACATTACTTTCAACACACATGCAATAAGAAATCATTATAAGAAAAATACAACCAACCTTAAATTGCCCCAAAGGTATGCTAGTTTTGTTGAGGATGAGCAGCCCAATTCCACGGTTCTTCTCTTTCTACCCTTAGCTAAAATCCTCAAACCAAATTCTATCTGTTTCTTTTCAAAATTCTTTTGTCTCCAAAAATGGAGAGTGGGTGATTACCCCCAAAATCTCTCTTTCTTGCTTAAGAAGACACTAGTGTGAGTTCTCTCAAGTTTCTAAAACTGAAAAGGAAAGTAAAGTAAAATGGGAAAAGGGAACTTTCATTCAAAAAGGAAGGTTAACCACTTAGCTCAAGCCTTCTAATTTCAATTTTCGCACAACTTAGAAAACCTACTTTTTAGGGTGTCTAAAAGGTCACATGGGAGTAGAAACTTGCCTAAAATTACCCCTAACCCTTAGGTATACCTAATGGGCTTTAGGAAACCCTATTAAACTACCCCTAGGTGTTCATTTAACCCATTTTAAACCCCTCTGAAGTTTATTTTCGGGTCAAACATATGTTGACCTCTCCAAAGATTCTTTTCCCAAGGTATTTATGACATCATGTTACACTAAATGAAAAAAAGCTATAGTTGAACACTTCCCCACCAAGAGACAAAAATAAAACATTTGAACTTAAATCCACACATGTGTCAAGTGACACAAATAAAACACTTTTACAATTTAAAACATGAAATCGTCTCTTGTGGATTTTACACAATAAATTTAAATAACACTTAACACACATGCATCATATACTGTTACGAATAAAATACAACACAAATGGGGTGTTGTCTCTCCAATTAGACAACCCCTAGCTTACAAACATACATAGGTCTAGGTTTGGTTCTCCGTAATATTTCCATGGTCACATGGATAATTCCTATGCAACTCGATTTACACATTAGTACTTCCAAATAATCTCATAATATAAAACACTTGAATAATAATGCACTTCAAACACTCTGCATACAATGTACATTTATCAATCAATATATCTTTCATCCAAATAACTCCACATAACAATTATCGTAATTCACATAATTTTGATCCATACATTAAAACATGCATTCCTATTTTTATCATCATAGTAAACTCCTGCAAATCCAATAATGACATACCTCCTCTCAAATTAATCCTATTCTAGAATCATATAGAGTTTTGTATCTATAAAGCATATAAATGAAGCATCAACATTCATCAGTGTTACCCAATCACAGAATTATATAAGTTCTACATCCAGACATAGCTGACATACGTTAAATCAAGATTATCAAATCAATGGATCTTTTTAGGATTTAAAATTCATAACACATCAAAATGTACACCACCAGGTGCAATAACTCTATAACTTGGTTCAATTACTTTTCTCACCAATCTATCTGTCTAACACAGCCTATTCTATTAAATTATAAAGCATTTATTAATAGGTCAAACATGGTCAACTAAGTTAATCAAGGCTTGGTTTGGGGAAGGCCTTACAAGATAGAATTAATAAGTTTTGTCTTAACTAAAGGGTTAACTCAGGGTTAAATAGAATGGTTTCCTAAGTTGATTTAATCAACTCTGTCATTAATGCATCAATAATTAGAGTAGACTAACTATTCCTTAAAAAGGGTTGTCCCAGCTTAAATAATTAATTAAACTAAATGAAATAATTTCCCCTAATTAAAATTTTTCCAATAATAAATCAAGAGACATGAATTATCTCAAAAGTATTAATATACTCAAGGCTAAATAAAATAATGTTAACTCATATTAAAAATAATTAATGGAGCAAACACGGATACGCTTTAAAATTAAACTAATAGAGTTAACCAAATCAAATATAATATTAGACCAATAAATTCATTTAATATTAAAGTCGAATTTAAATCCCCTTAGATATTTAAATTTCAACTATTAAATATTTGGCCAACAATGCCCTCATAGATTAAAATGTTACATTATACATTTAATAAATTCCATTAATAAATTTCCTAAAAGAATTTTAACCCAAACAACCATATTTAATTAAATATGAAAACTAGCTTATATATATATGCGTGTGTGTGTATACTTACACACATTCTCCTAAATAAAATCTATATTAAGAACTAATTTTACCCTAGTCAATAATAGAAATTATTTATTTCTACATATTGTCTATAGATAGATGAGGGGGTAATTCTTTTTAAACTTCCCCCTCATTTCATTTTATTTATTATTTTAATGTGAACCCTAACTAGGGTTTCATTATTAACATCCTTATGAATCACTTCCACCATTCTTTTTGTTAATCATTCTACCCTAGCCCGAAATTGGGTTAGGGTTCCATTTTACCATACATTCCTCTCCTTTTTTTTTGTGTTGAACAGGGCAGCAACATGAGCAAAGGGAGGTTGAAGGAGGCAGACATGGTAGAGGATGGGAGGGGGAGTTGTCATGACGCAGGGTGGGGGGGACCCGGGCACCACTGTGGATACCCACAGTGGCGGTCGTCTGCAACTCACTGTGGATACCCACAGTGGTGGCCCAATGCCACCCACTGTGGTTTCCCACGGTGGTTATCCTAGGTTATTTATTATTATTATTATTATTATTATTTTAAACATATATATATATATATATATATATATATATATATATATATATATGAGTATTTTTTTTTTTTTGCAAACCTTTCTCAGGATTTTAATATGGCATAACCAGAATACTTAGAATAAATAAACATTTCCTTTATTTTCAAATTGCTCATAGTTTATTAAATCTATATATTTTAACTTTGAAGCATAATATGCATTATTCAATTTATCTTAGAATAAATACAACAGTTAGATGCAGTTTTTTTTTTTGAACATTAGGCATAGTCATTACAATATATGTATATATATAAATATATTTTTTTTCTTGTTTTAAATCTATTTCTTTTCATATCTTCATAAATAACAGAATAGAATTGCTTCTGTTTTCTTTTAAATAACATATAGTTTCTTTTTGCTTTAAGTTAACTATAACTAGATTTACAAAAATACTTTCCATTTCTACATGTATTTTTCAGATTTGAGAGAAAAGAAATATAATAGCAATAAATGTATTTACATAATAGAAAAATTAGCAAAAATGATTTTATTTACAACTACAATACAAACTTTTCTAAAATCCATTGGTTTAATAACAAGAACATGCAAGATGCATTGTAAGATTAAAAAACCATTTCTAAGTTGCTTAATAATTTTTGGGGTTTAACTATAGACAAAAACAAATATTTCTCTTCTTTTATTAAAAACTGCACTACTAACATTTAAATGATTTCATTTCTTTTTCAGTAGCAATAAGAACAAACTACAAATTTCATGCTTAATCTTTTCTAGAAACAAATCATTAAAGTAATAATTTCAACAATGCATTCTTCACTTTGCAAGAATATATACTTCAAATAAAAATACACCTTTATTACATGGTTAAAAAAAATGAATCCATCAGTTACATTTTCTTTTCTGCAACTAAATACAATAAGAAATTCTTTTTCTTTTTGCAACTAAATACAATAAGGCTTTTTTTTTCTTTTCTGCAACTAAAATACAATAAACAATAGGACCATTTCAACTTCCCTTCCAATGTCTTCCCAAGCAAACCTGCAAATAAAAGTTGTAGGTTGTGACCATGGAGGCTCACCTCCCAACCTAGGCTTAAACGAAGCCACCCCCGAGCTAGGAGAACCAAGGCTAAATGGGAGACACACAAATAATAAACATACAAGCAAGACAATTCACAACATACACACTCCCAACCCAAGGATAGACAACATCATTTTGTGACTTTTCAAGTGGGTGAAGGTGGACCATATACCTAGAGGAGAATTCTGCAAGTAGGAGAACATAGTGCCATTGCAAGGCTACCAAAAATCACATCCACAAGTTCCAAACTTGTCCCAACAATTCCTTATGTCCCCTAAGGCATACAAGCCAACAAACTCCCCTTATGACCCCCATTGCATAAACAAAATACTATGAAGCAAAGGTCCCATAACCCCTTGTAAATCACTCTCTTCCAAAGAGAGTCTCTACACTCATAGGCTGTCAAACAACCCTTCACCCCAAGGCCACTATACCCTCCCAAGGGTGAGTTTGGCCTTGAAAACTCCCAAAAACAAAACTGAAATATCACAATAACAAAATAAAAAAACACATAGGGAAGAACTCAACATCTTCCTAACACACTAAGATATCAACAATGAAAACAAGTATAACAAGCAATCTTTTCAAATATACAACATACAAGAGCTAGAAAAACAACCAACCTTAAATCTACCAAAAGGATGATGAATCTTGTAGAAGAGCTGCCCAAATCCACTATCTTTTCCCCTCAAGCCTTAGCCAAAAATATTCCAAAAACTAATCAAGAATCTAAGTCTCTAAAAATAGAGAGTGGGTGATCAAACTTTTCCCTCCCAAACTATTCCCTAAGAAGACAATCCTCACTCTTTCCAACCCTCTTGGGAAGGGTGAAGGATGTTCATAGGTTGGTCTTCCCAACACCTTACAAACTCTCTAGCCAAGGCACCTCGAAAAGGTAAAAAGGAATGGAGAAGAGCAATGTCACTCATGAGGAGGGTTGTCTAACCTAGGAAGGCTCCTCTAAAGTTGAAATTCGGCCAATTTGGGATACTCAACTTTTAGGGTGATTAAACGGTCCCTAGGGAGTGGACACATGGCTAAATTTGGCCTTCATCCATAGGTACATCATATTGCCCACTAAAAATGCCCCTAACTTGACCCTAGGAGTTAGTTTAACCCTCTAGAAACTTACCTAAAGTTTACCTATGGGTTAACCCTGAGTTGACCTTTCAAATGGCTCCTTACCCAAGACTTTCTTGGGACCAAACTAAGATAATTGAAAAAATGCATTGATAAAACAAATTTCCTCCCAAGGGACATGTCATTGCCAACTCATTTTACAACACGTGTCAAGTGACACCACAAAAGAATTACACATCACTAAAATACACATGGCAAATGTCTATTTTTTGAAATTTATAAATTAAATAATTTCCAAATTAAACACACATTCAAGCATAACATTTACAAATTAAAACACATTTACAAACGAGGTATTTTCTCTCCAAATAGACAACCTTTGGCTTCACAAATGCACATAGGTCTAGGCTTGATTCTCTGAATAGTTTCCATGGTCTCATGGAATGATTTTCCTACACATCTCACTTTGCACATTAGTAATTCCAAAAATCACATATAATATTATCATATGGAAAGAATACAATTCAGACATTGCATATAATTTCATTTATAATAATTAAATTTCCAATTATCTAATAGCATTCACATAAAATAATCTACTAAATGGCATCATCATAATCATCATGGAATTAAATCGTTTATAGAGAATGCATCCATAATTTTCTAGCATCAAAACAAAGTATTGAAAATCAAAGTAAATGGCATAATCATATCAATGTTATCCAAACACCGGATCATATAAAATCTATGACCATAATGCATGAAAATGTAGTATCGATAGTAGGTCCAACATGAAAATAACTGAAATGCTATGATGGCTCGGGGTAGGGCCTCATAGGTTAATTGTGTTAATTATTTGGTCCTTAATGTGTGATCCTATAGTTAATAATATTTAATTTAATATATTTAATTTATTGGCTTTGGGTATTTAATTATTTGATATTTAATGTTTATTTATTTACTTATTTAATTACCTATGGTTTTTAATCTATTTGGTATTTAATATTTTATTTGGTTCATTAATTTATTTATGAGCCTTTTGTCATTTATTATTAATTTCCCCATTTGATTATTTATTTATAACTTATGTTTTATTTATATAGTTTGACTTTTATTTAAGTGGGGTGTATAAACACATATGAATAAAATAATAAAATTCCCACTTAGATTGTATAAACGTTATTCATATTTATTCTACCTACCCTTTACTCTCATTGGCTAAATTCGAAATGGGAGAATAAAATATAATATATGGTCGGCTGGTAAAATAAATTCTAAAATTGAATATTCTAATTGGTCCTTGTGGAGGTTAGGGTTTCGGTTAATTGCAAGCTTTTTAATTTCATTGTCGAGATTTTTTTTGGGTTGGCTTCTTCTGGAAAATTTTTCTTGTCTCTTGGTTTTGGCTTTGCCTTGGGATTTTGCTGGAGCTTGTGGTTTGCATTTTGGATTTGGATTAGGAGCTCTTTGTCAATTTTCTTCTATAGCATGGGTTGCAGGTTGGAGATCTTTACCTTTGTTTATTCTAATCTCTTTTTGTGTATGCGTTGTATATGTAGAAATGTTTGTGTGTGAATATTGGGGAGAAATAATTTATCGTATAGTTTATACTATAGTCTATATACAATATTTATATGCATAGAATTTATTATAAAGTTGAACTATAGGCTTTGGGAAAAATACTTCATTCTTATTGGCTGGGCTTGGTTTTTCCATGAACGTACGACTCTGCAATATCCCTCTCAGAGAAAATCCCTTCTGTGAGAGCCGTTTTGATTGTCTGAGACTGTGTTTAGTTTCCTTTGTGAATATTAAGGCCTGTGATGTTTATTATTTGTTGCATTGGAGTCTTCTTGACTTTCTAGAGTTGTTTCTAGTGCTTTGCTGTGAATACGGATTTTCTCGATTCTTGGTCCATGATTCATGTAGAATCATTTCATTTATATTTGTGTATTCCTAAGGACCAGGTGACCTTATTACTTTTGTTTCGAAGTATTCTATTTAGACTTTGAGTTTTAATCCTTATCGCAAGTTTCTGAGTTTTTTGTTAGCTCTGTGTAAATGCACCAAAAGGATGAATGCACTATTTTATGTTGTATATGTGTTGTTTTCAATGGCAAATGTGCTATTTGTTGTTGCATACATACTTTCTATTTCTGTGAATGCACTATTTCTCATTGAATGTGCTATTTCACTATGTGTATGCACTGTTTTGATTTGTAAATGAGTTGAAGAATAGGTCATAAGCGCTGCAAAAGTTAACAAAAGTGATGTACTACTTAACATAAGTGTTGTTTTTCCCATTTTTGGTATTTTGATCAGTTTGTTCAGTTCAATTCAGATTCTAGGATTTGGATTTTTACCAGAGGCTTGATTTGGGTTTGTTGATATTTTCCAGATTTGTCCTTGATTGGATTTGATTATTTCTTATGGCTTTTATGCTTATTTGTCTTCTTACGTTATTGTAGATGTATTTGCACTCTCTCCAGGTTGATAAGCCATGGTTGATGAGTTGGTTATATTGCTGTTTTGGACCAGCAAGTGGATTGGCCTTGTTGTGATAATATTTTCCTAGTTGATGACATATTTGATGGCTTGTTGTGGCCTTTATTATATTGTTGGCCAAGAGGCTCATTTTATTATACTTGTTGTGATTGTAGCCATGTGTATATTGGGTGGAATTCGTATGCATTTTTTTGGCTGCATTTGGATGTTTATGTTTCCATGTTGGATTAGAGCCTCTTGTGATTTATTTTTTGGGCCATGATAGGGGGAGTGGGATTCCTTGTGGTGACTAGGGTCACAAGAGATAGGATTGCATGAAGTTCCTTGCAAGGATGCATGAATTCTAGAACACTAGGGCACATTGGGAGTTTACCATGATGTTAAATAAGTGATAACCTAATGATTAATGGGCTGGGTAGTTATATTCATTAATAAAGATAATAATTGATGTGAACTCTATGACTTGATCCTAGGGAGGATGCTTTAGTATAAGCATGGGAAGGCCATTGCTATGGTAAGTCAATCTTCCTTGATCTCTCATAGGGTGAGATGGCTCCACATGTCCCTCGGGTTAGTGCCTTATGTTGTTATACTTGTGTTTGAGGATGGCATGCGATGACACTCCACCCCTACATGTGTTCCCTTGATGACTTATGTTTATGCCTTATCGGTTGCATTTATATCTTATTAAGTTGTACGCCTCTGGGAGTTTATTCTTGTTATGATTTGGTTGATTCTTGCCTGAGAGTCCTTGTGTTGTTAGTCTCTTTGGTTATAGGTTCTAGATTAGGTTTAGAGCATGTGTTGGGACCTTGTGTCATCTCCTAGCACAAGGGATGGTTCCTTTGGTTCCACATGGTTGGGTGGATGGTTTTTTTAAGCCATTAGGATGTTCTCTTGGATTTATTCATGCGTGGATATGGATTCTTCTTCATAATGGATTATGGATATTCCTTGTAGCAGATTCATGTTCTAGATATGATGGATTCATGTAATGTAACATATTGCATGTAGTAGTTGGATTCTTATATTAGGATGAGCTATGCTCATGATGTATTATTATGCAAATGAATTTGTAATTATGAGTAGTTGTAGATGAAATTAGGCATTATATCATAAATTGTAATATGGCTATATGTCATAGCATGTTGTATTGGTATAATGGAAGGATATGACTTATGAACTTGGAATTGTAATGGTATATATTTGAAATACAAATGGATTTACATTATGATTTAATTGTCTTAGATGGTAAAGGAAATGCTATGGTTATGATTAGAATGTAAATAATTATACATGAAGGAATATTAAGAATGGAATGATATAATGTAAGAGATGAATATGTAGGGTAATGTAAATTAGATTTAAATAATGATGAAATGAATTCATGTAGATGCATTGAAATATAAGAAGCATGTATAGTTTATATGTTTATTAATTAAGAAAGAAAGCATTAAGATACTTGCATTGGTGCATTTAGGAATTAGGATTGAGGAAATGCTCATGTTAGAATTTAGATCCATGTGTAGCATGATTAGATGGATAAGTAAAGATTGGTTATGCTTATGCATTAGTATTGTATTATTATGGAAATGGATAAAGAGCATGTAGATAGGAAATGTTGGGTTGAGACACATTTGGTTTTGGTGTATAAAATGAATGTAGACTTAAGGGGGTTAGTATTGCTTGGGAAGGATCAAATGCATCATGCAAATTAAATGATAGGATAGTGAGCATATCATATTGGACAAATAATTGGTAGGTTGCATATCTCATTAAAGAAAATGATTATGATGAACTAGATTAAAGATTAAATGTGATAAGTAAGTGAGTAGGATGTCATTATGGTATTTGAATAAGTAATGATGCTAAAGTACCCTAGGGAGAAGTAATGATGTTAAGTTATTTCTGCTTGTATAATTAGTGAAATGTGAATGCATTTTATATTCCTTATGTTTAAATGATAATGAATGAAATTAGATAGTAATATTATACCTCACATTAGTTGATTATAGATGGAAAATAATTTTTTTTTAATCTCTATTAGTGCATTAGTAGCTTAATTTTTTTTAGGGTATTTTGGCGAGCATTACATTTTGTATCAAAGCCCATGTTCATACACTGGGTACTCTAGTTTCATATGAGCCCATTGTACATCTAGCTTTTAGCATGGGGTCGCCTAGTAGTTTTATCCCTGCTATTTATTTTCTTGTTCTAGTTTCCCTAAATGGTTAGCTTATAGTTTTGTTGTGTGTCTTTCTTAGACAAGATTCGTGCTAATGGTAGAGATCGTTGTCATGTTGGTCACATGGGGACTCATAGGAATCCTCATCCTAATGTTTTTGAGGAGTCACACCATGAGGAGAAGCAACAAGATCAACCTAGAGATTATGCGATTCCGCAGTTGGTGAACATGCTTTAGGAGTTTCTTGGTCGCATAGGACCAAGATAGGATGAGAACCAACAAGAGGGATCTCATCATTTGGAGCATCAAGAGAGACAGCGTTCGTGTTATCCTAGGAGGAGAGTTGAGGTGGATCAGGGGCGCTTGCAACTATTCACATGAGAGATCTGATGAGGACTCACCCTCCTACTTTTGATGGCTTAGGCAGTGGTATGAAGGAAAAGACATGTTTATTGGACTTGGGTAGGCATTTTTCTATGCACTCGTGTAGCGGTAACACCAAGGAGAGATGCACGATTATGTACCTTCATGATTTTTCAATGACATGTTGTCATACAAAGGAACAAAAGCTTCACTTGGACATAGTGACAGTATCTTGGGAGTTGTTCTTAGAGCGGTTTTGTGCTATATTTATTTCAGAGCATTGGAGGCAGAGGAAGACTAATGAGTTCCACGATTTGAGATAGAAGAGGATAACAGTGGAGCAGTATGAGCACAAGCTCTTTGGGCTTAGACAATATGCTAGGATTGCAGATGATGAGATGGTCTTGATTTACCACTTTATGAGAGGTCTTAGTGATCATATTAGTAGAGAGGTTCGAATGCACGATCCTAAGACCTTGGAGGAAGTTGTGAAGAAGGAGAGGATGGAGGAGGAGAATCATGCCTTAGCTTCAAGAGGCATGACAGGTGGGAAGATAGTTAGTGCACTAGTTTCAAGACTTGTAGTGAGAGGTTCTCAGTCGCAGACTTCAGGTTTTGCTAGGAGACATCCTTCTTCTTTGCATAGTGGTCGATGGTTTAAGAAGAAGCATTCTCAAGGTCAAATCTTTGTGCAAGGTGCCAGATTTTAGGTTGATAGGAGTCGTAGTCCTCAGCATGAAAGGAGACCTACTCCTTCATGACCAGTCTAGAGTTCTCAGCCAGCTTCTAGTAGAGGCAGTGTTCAATAGTTGAGTACTGCACTAGGGAGTAGAGTCTTTGGCATGAGAGATTGTTTTTCATGCAGACATCTAGGACACATTTCTATTTATTGTTGTCAGTGTTCTTCTCAGATGTCAGGGCAACATAAGCTAGCTACTTTTGAGCCTATAGTTGGAGATGTAGGAAGGTCACATTGTGTATTTGTGGTGGTTGATAACCATCAGATTGAGCATCAGGCCACCATTGTGGAGACATCAGGTGTGATAGGTGGTATCTCTTGTTCAGTTTTATTTGATTTAGGAGCATTATGTTATTTTATTTCTCCTTTTCTAGTAGAGTGATGTGGGCTTGCTATGGCAAAGCAGGATGATAGGTGGTAGGTAGAGTTAGCTACAAGGTCCAAGGTGGTAGTCGATACCCTTGTGCTCATTTGTCCTTTAGTTTTGGGAGATTTCCATACTTCTTTGGATCTTTGTATTATGTCTTTTGGATCTTATGATGTGGTTCTTGGTATGGATTGGCTTGGATCTCACCAAGTACTGATAGATTGTAGGGGTAAGAGAGTGCAGTTGTGGATGATAGTGGGAAGAGTGTGGAGATTGTAGGTATTCAGAAACCTATCTCTCTTCGCATGATTTCCGCTATGCATATAAAGAGGTGTGCACGTAATGGTTGCCAATTTTTTAAAGTTAGAGTGAAGGATGTGGATGAGGGAGTTAGGTCAAAGGATTTATTGTAATAGCATCCTATTCTTTAGGTCTTTGCAGAAGTTTTTCCTAGTGAGATTCCTGGTATTCCCCCTCAACGAGATATTAATTTTAGGATTGATTTGGTGCCAGTAGATGACCCTATCTCTAAGGCTCCTTATTGGTTGACCACGCATGAGTTGAGTGAGTTGAGGGTTCAGTTGGAGGAGTTGTTGGCGAAGGGTTTTATTAATCCTAGTATGTCGCCTTGGGGTGCACTAGTGTTATTTGTGAAGAAGGACATGTCTCTTCGCTTATGCATTGACTACAAGCAGCTTAATAAGGTGCCGATGAAGGACCGATATCATTTGCCTTGGATAGATGACTTATTAGATCAAATAAAGGATGCAAAGGTATTTTTCAATATTGACCCTTTGTCAAGTTTTTAGGGTTTAGGGTTTTAGGGGTTGTGACTTTCTTGATTAAGTCTTGGTATAAAGGAAAATCTTTGGGCCTTTTTATATTCTATCATTACATTTTTCTCACTTAAGACTAAGGGTTGCATTTCGCGTTAGACTGGCGCATGAAATCACTTTCCTAAATTGCATAAAATTTTCCCATAGTCAGTCTCCTTTTAAATATTTGTGCCAGCACATATATTTTCCTAAGTCCAAAATTCCTGTATTTCTTCAGGTTGTTAAAGACACGATAGATCTGACGGTTTGTGCTTCCCCATGGTGAAAAATGCAAGGATGATAAAGATCAAAGTATCATGAGATGATGCCACATATGTCTAGTGCAAAAGGCTGAGTTGATGGTTTGACTTTTCAAAATGATTGGTGTTACCGGTTCTCAGCGGTTAAAACCCGAATAACTAAAAATGAATATATCTGCACCTGCTTATATCAAGCGGTAATTTTTTAATTGCGGTCAGAGAAGTGATCGGGAGTTAGTGACCTTTGTCAAGTAACCAGTTCAGTTAAGAGGTAAACAAAGAACAAATCCGATGATTTTTGTGGTCCCATGATCAAAAGATACGAGGAAATTATGGACCGCGACATCACGAGATGATGCCACGTGTCCAAGGTGAGCCAAGAAAAGCCAATGGTGGGGCCACTAAAGGTGGTGAAGCAAGGCGAGGAGTTGGATGTGCCATGTCATGCCAGGGGTGGACTTGCTTGCCACTTTGGATAATAACTGTCAGAATGAATGGTTTGTTCCGTAGGATTTGCCAACTTTGAGGATGATTGATGGCCAGGTTTTAAACTTTTTAAAATGCAAGTTAGGAGCCATTGTTTCACTTGCGTGAGTAGTAATGGTAGATGAGACATTTGCATTCTTTTGTAGGCAGTAATTAAAGACTCTTACAAGTATTTTCTCCATTCGTAAAAGATTTCATAGCAATCTAGAAGGTTTTCATTATGTTGAAGAAGCTTGGAATGGCTCTTTGCAACACAAAATTGCCATCTCTCTGGTGAAAATTGAAACAGTAAGTTTATCTGAGCTTCTTCATTTGTTCTTGAAATGAATCGGTGTTATAAATTGTGTATGAAGTTGTAAGAGAAGAGTTCAATTTGTTATAGGGTTAGGAGCTAGAAAAAGAAGAGTGAAATTTGTTTGAATTGCTGTTATAGTTTAAAATATCGTATTAGCCCTAGTCTTTTCTTCCTCAATTTGAAGTTATAGTCTAAAACCCTAGTTGCAAAAGATGGCTCCCTCACGAAAAAAATTCAGGAAAAATGGATTATATGAAAAGAAATCTATATGATGATTTCTTGGATCAATTAAAGCCTGCAACAAATGATAGACAACAGGGACAGATATTTGTGAGTGGAAAAACCCTAGGGGAAGGGTTAACTGATAAAGCATTCTTCTTGGCAGATGCTAATATATCGATGACTGGGCTAGAAATGTTCAAACTATGGTAAGGACAAAGGAACTTGCATTCCCCATTGTCCAGTCCCTGACAAAATGAATTGGGTAAGTTGGTAGTGTCAGGTTTTTTCATGGACGTTGACCTACTCAAAGCTGTTGCAAAGAGATATGACCCTATCTCAAGGGTTATTAGGGGAAATGAAGGAGAGATTTTATTGACTATTAGAAGGGAAGAGTTCCAAGAGATTTTTGACCTGTATGAACCATCTCCGAGCCTGGTGCAGATAGATTTGAATGAGCAAAATGTAGAGTATTACAAGATGAGGGAATTCATTAGAAACAATTTTCTTCCAATGCATTTGGCTAGAGAAGGGAAATACAACATACCATATCAGCCCTAGCTTAGAGGAGCCATTGCCAATTGGCACTTTTGCTCCTTTTTTTCAGGCTACTTTCTTCTCTGTGTGTTAGATATTGGGTTTTAATCTAATTACAATTATGCCGCCTGATTTTATGTACATGGCTATGCAAATTTAACATCCAGATTATATAGTGGTCTTCATCTTTTCCCCTTACCTTGAAGAAAAAAATCAAGAGGGGTTATTGGATATTAAGAATGGAGTAGCTAGTGTTGAATTATCTTGGTTTTCTTTACTCATGTATATTTTCCTTTTTAGGAATGAAGATTACTTTGAGGGTACAATGAACCTCAAAAGGACAATTGATAACTAGAAGATTCCAATACACCTCTGGATCATAGATATGTCTTGGGATAGGCAAGAGGCTAGCTTTGTAGGAATTAATAACAGTTTTGCTTCTAGGTTGAGGCAAAAGTTAACAATAAATCTGCCAAGGATTCTCAAGGAATTACATGATTTTGTAAGACCCAAAGATTGGTTACCACTTGCTAGGATTGAACATAATTGAAGGGAATTTATCCCTTACTCTATAAGTACTATTATCAGAATCTATGGTTTCTCCAGATAGCCACGTGTACTGCCTTTCAACGTTCCTTTGAGAATGGGTTTTGCTAAGGTGATGTGGCCAATAGAATGCATTCAAGATAAGGATTTAAAAGGATGGAGAAAAGGAACAATTTTCCTAGCTTCCACTATCATCCCTTATTTTGTAATTCTCAAAGGATATGAGCATTTTGATAAATTCTTTGCTCCATATCATCTAGGAGTGAGTATAGCTATACACAGTGATCCTGAGGGGTTCTATAATACTTTAAAAACAAGAATAAAAGGAAGTTTGTTGCCCCATGAGCATAGATTTCCTGAGGATATAATTAGGAATAAATTTGATTCCATGACTTAGGAATGGAGAAAAGAGAAGGGATAATCTTTAGAAAATTATGGGCTACTATAAAAAATATGACCCATTAAAGGATTTTTCCCCATTTTGTGCCAAGGTCCATTTTGTTATGTCCAATTTCAATGAGTTAAAGATGATTTTAAAGGAGAAAATAGCCAAACTTGAAGAATTTCATGGCCAACAACAATCAAGCTCACAACCTCCTTTGTCTCAGAGAGCAGGTGGCATGGTAGGGAGGAGGCCTGTTAAGGAATCTTCTCATAAAAGAGAAAGAGAAGAAATGAGTGATGAAGAGGATAGTAGAAATTAAAGTGGAAGGTTAATACAGAGAAAGGGTAAGAAGATGATGAGTGAAGAGCCTTCCCCTAAAATACAAACTAAGCCTTTTCAAGGAATCGGGATCATTGATCTCAAAGATTCAGACAAAAGTCTTTCGCCATCAGCTATATTTTTTCACTTGTAAGGCAGGATGAAGAACAAATGGAGGAAGAGACATGTTAGGAACTGGAAGGACAACTGAGAAGGGGGTGGGGGTGAATCAGTTGTCAATAAATTACAACCCAAAACTAATTATTCCAACTTAAAACTTAGTGCCAATAAAACAAACTTAATATCGGTAAAACAAATTAACAGTTATAGCAGTGCCAGTATAACTTAATGCATGAAATAGAGAGAGAAACAACATCCACAACAAATGACACATATATTTTGACATGGAAACCTTGTAAGGAGAAAAACCACGGTGGGAAACCTTACCCACAATTAGATGATACTATTGCAGATAGTAAGTGAATACAATAATGGGGTCTGCACATGCAGAAAGGCCAACTACCTAGAGCTCACTACTCAATCACAAAATAGGAGTCACACTGACTACAATTGGATGGTTAAATCCAATAAAAATGTACTTCTTCAGTATAGCATCTACAATGTTGGATTTAGTACCGGTTAAAGCTTTGACCATTAGTGCCAAATGCCTTCATAACCTTTCCTTCAACCTTTAAATAATATCTATGTGATTAGCATAAGGATCTTCTCTTCACAATGATCTTCAATATTCGCACACACTCATTCACAATGGTCTTCAAATAAGATCTTACAATTATTTATACAAAACCCTATGACCTCATGATTAGGTTGGCTCACTAAAGATATTACAATTATAAAATAAGTCTTGATGTGATACAATATGTCGACTCAATACATTTACACATTATACAATCAATAAACCATTTCCAAAATGTTTCATGCTAATCTGGAACATGATATGTTGTACTGGTCCATAACCTAGACGTATCTACCGATAAAGGCAAATATATGAACCTGATTAGTCCAATAAGAAAAACACAAAATGTAAACATTCAATCCATGTCTTCGACATAACCGAATGATCTCTAGATAATAACAAGTCATCATTAGCTTCCTAAGCTACCTGTGAAACATATATCGGTGACTGTGCATAAGCCAATATCCATGTCGAGACCACAATGTGCCAGTTCAACAACAAACCAATATAACCAGAGTGCCAAATCAACAATGTAGACCTCTAGAGCGATAAGTATTGACATCAATGATAAAACCAATACAACACACGATGAAGTCATCCATAAGACAAATCTCCCCCTTTGGCTTTGATGGCAACACTAGATGAAAAAACTTCTAAGTACCAAAAACAGAATGCCAAAAACCAACAATCTCCCAAAATAGATCAATCAAAGTTTTGTGCCAAAAACAGAAATAATAAAACCAAAACAAAAAATACATCTCTCCCCAAGTACAATGTTTTTCCATAGATATCTCTCCCCCTTTGACATCGAATTCCAAAGTAGTCAAGAATCAAAACATAACATACAACTAACTACTCCCCCTGAGAAGTAGCTCTCCGTCATCAAAGCCGGAAATAGATTTTTTTGTTAGTCCCTGTCGGTTTGATGCCAAACTTCATCATTCAAGTCTCTACCGATGGGGAAATTACCCAAAGTTGCTCTCTAAGATATTCAAATGTTTCCTTAGACAAAGACATTGTAAAGATATCTCCAATTTTCTCTTTAATATTCACATAAACCAATCTCACTTCATTTGCTTCAACATTCTCTTTCATAAAATTGTACTTAATAGAAACATGCTTTGTTTTAGAGTGAAATACTGGATTCTTTGATATATCAATTGCTGCTAAATTGTCATAATGAATAATTACCGGTTCTTTGCATTTTACCTTGATATCCTTCAACATTTGCTTGATCCATAATACCTGAGTTCAATTAGTTGCACTGCAACATATTCTACTTCTACTATAGATAATGATGTACAAGTCTGCTTCTTGCTGATCCATGAAATTAATCTTTTGCCAAGAAAGAATGCACCGCCAGTGGTACTCTTTCTGTCATCTACATTTCCTGCCCAATTTGCATTTGTATATGCACATAACACAAAATTATTATTCTTAGGATACCATAAACCAAGATTTGTTGTGCCTCGTAGGTACCAAAAAATCCTTTTTATTGCACTTTCATGATTTTCTTTAGGATTGCTTTGAAATCTAGAAACAATACACACTGCATTCATTATATCAGGTTTGGTTTGTGTCAAATACAATAATCCTCCAATCATATATTTGTACCTTGTCAGATTTATCAGAGTTGAATCATCCTTTAATGTCAATTTATTAGTTATAGTCATAGGAGTGCTTACCGGTTTGGAGTTTTCCATTCCAAATTTCTTCAAAAGTTCCTTCAAGTATTTTGTTTGACATATGAATATACCTTTATCTATTTGAAAAATCTGCAAACCTAGAAATTTTTATCTCTCCAATCATAGACATTTCAAATTCTTCATGCATCTTGTTAGCAAAGTCTTTACATAACTCATCTTCACCTCTAAAAATGATATCATCCAAAAATACTTCAATAAACAAAATGTCATCATTGGTGATTTTGTAATACAAATTATTGTCAGCATTACCTTTAGTATAACCAAGCTTTAAAAGATATTTATCCAGTCTAGCATACCACACTCTGGGAGCTTCCTTCAATCTATATAAAGCTTTCCTTAACCTGAAAACCATATCGTTAATATTTGTTAATCAAAATCCATCAGGCTGTTCAATGTAAACTTCTTGTTCAAGATCTCCATTCAAAAATGCACATTTTACATCCATCTGATAAAATTTATAGTTCTTATGAGCTGCAAATGCAAGAAATAGTCCTACTGCTTCAATTTTGGCTACTCGTGCAAAAGGTTCATTATAATCAATTCCTTCTTTCTGAGAATAACCTTTACAAACTAATCTTGCTTTGTTTCTGATTACTTCACCATCCTCATTAAGTTTATTTCTAAATACCCATTTAGTTCCAATTACATTTTTGTCTTTAGGTCTGGGAACTAATGTCCAAGTATTATTCTTTTCAATCTGTTCTAATTCATCTCCCATTGCTTTTATCCAATGTTTATCCTGACATGCTTCAACAACCGATGCTAGTTCAACTTGAGAAATTATACATACCTCTTGATTTTCCAATTTTCCTCTTGTGATAACACCTTGATTTTTATTTCAAATTATCTGATTTTCTGAATGATTCAATCTTACATACTTGGGTTTATTCTAATTTCCACTTACAAGCTATTGTTTTTCAGTCACAGTTGAGTTCTCTGATGATGTCAGTGTGACTAGTTCTTCATTCTGTGCTGGTGCAATCTATGTCCTTTCATTTATAATCATTTCTACTGTCGGTTTAAAACCTACAGATCTTGAATCTCCTCTAAAATGTTTATCTATTTTCACATTAGTACTTTCGATAATTTTTTGCAATCTTTTATTATAACATCTATATTCCTTGCTACTAGTTGAATAATCAAGAAATATTCCTTCATCACTTGTAGGATCAAATTTTCCAATAGACTCATCTCTCCTAATATAGCATTTGTGTCCAAATATTCTTAAGTATTTAAGAGTAGGAGTATGATCAAACCATAGTTCATAAGGGGTCTTACCAGTTTCACCTTTGATGTGAACTCTATTGAAAGTATAAACCGTCGTATTCACTTCTTCTCTCCAATACACATGAGGTAGATTTCTTTTCATCATCATGGTTCTTGCTGCATCCAGTATAGTTCTGTTCTTTCTTTCCACAACTCTATTCTGTTGGGGTGTCTGGGATACTGATAGTTGTCTTTTGATTCCATTCTCCTCACATAATGCATTGAATTCCCTAGATGTAAATTCTCCTCCTTGATCAGATCTCAAACATTTGATTTTCTTGTTGTTTTCATTTTCTACCATTGCCTTGTATATCTTGAATCTTCCAAAAGCTTATGATTTCTCCCTCACAAAAGTAACCCAACACATTCTAGAATAATCATCAGTTATTAGCATAAAGTATCTATCACCCTGAAGACTCCTTGTTCTTGTTGGACCACATAAATTAGTATGAATTAAATCAAGAATATTATTGAATTTATGAGAAATTCTCTTAAATGTTGTTCTAACTTTCTTTCCCATTTGACATTCCTTACATACCAGATTATGAGGTTTCACAATCTTAGGTAAATCCCTTACTGCCTTAGTTGAACTGATCTTTACAATGCAATCAAAATTCACATGACAGAGTCTTTTATGCCATAACCAACTTTCATCAATGTGTGCAATCAAACATGTCTTATCACTGGTATTCAAATGAAAGATATTACCTTTAGTCTGATTACTGGTTGCAATCTCTGATCCAGTTCTGGTCATGATTTTGCATTTTTCATTCTTGAATTGTAATTGAAATCATTTTTCCACTAATTGACCAACACTCAAAAGATTATGCTTTAAACCTTCAACATAATAAACATTGTCAGTATTGTTCTTACCATCCAAAGATATAGTGCCTCTTCCTTTGATTAAACTAGTTTTGTCATCTCCAAACCCTACTTGACCTCCATGAATTTCCTATAATGATAAGAATTTGCTTTTATCACTAGTCATATGATACAAGCATCCACTATCAATGATCCATTCATCATTTTCTTCATTTTTTTCTGCTAATTCTTGATCTACCGGTTTGACAATAGGTGTCAGTTGATCTTCTTTTATTGCAACAAATGTCCATCTAGTATTTGTTGGATCTTTAGCATAGTCATCTGTAACACCTTCATCTGCATAGTAACATGACTTATCTCTATTTTTCTTAAATTTGTATCTCTAATATTCAGGGTTAGGTTTATATGTTTTGTTTGCTTCCTCTCTTATTCTTGCAATTAAAACATTTGAAAGGTGCTTTACCTTCATACTTACTTCCTACTGGACCTTTAGGCATCTTCCTCACAAATAGTGCTTCAAGTTCTTCATTTTCTCTTCTGATATCTTCAAGTTCTTTTGCATAAAGTGCTTTCCAATCAGATTTGTCAGATGGTGATGATGATGATGCTGATGCTGATGCTTTGAAAGCTATATCATTTTTTATTGTAGCAACATGATCAAATTCTTCAAGCTCAAATGCTGAAAGTTTTCTAACCAAAGTATCTGTAGAAACTGATGTATTAGGCATTGTTCTCAACTCATTAATAACAGTCACTTTCATTTTGTAAGTCGGTGGAAAAGCTCTTAAAACTTTAAAAACAACTTCATTTTCACTTAAAGATCCTCCACAAAATTGTATCCCTAAAAAAAATTCATTAACTCTTTCCATAAGTGCAGAAATTCTTTCATCTTCTTCCATTTTTAAATTTTCATACCTAACGCGGTAACATTCCAATTTTGGAATCTTGACAGCGGTATCTCCTTCATTCAATGTTTCCAGTTTATCCCAAATAGATTTTGCAGTAGATCTATCTGATAATCCCATGATTTGTTGATTTGATAATGCGCTTAGAAGTGCTTCTCTTGCTTTGCAATCATTCTCCAAGTCTTTAGCTAATATCGGTGGATGAGGGTTATTCAGAGTAGGACCAAAATAGCCATTCTTTGTAACATCCCATATATATTTTCCAATGCACTTCAAATGTGTTTCTATTTTGATCTTCCATATACCATAGTTAGTTCCATCAAGTTTAGGACTGTCCTGCGGGAAAATATTTGCTGCCATAGGATCTCCTCAAGTTGTTAGGTTTTTGCAAAAAGAGGACTATGGTCTGATACCAATTGTTAGGAACCAGAAGGACAACTGAGAGGGGGGGGAGGTGAATCAGATGTCAATAAATTACAACCCAAAAATAATTATTCCAACTTTAAACTTAGTGCCGGTAAAACAAAATTAATGCCGGTAAAATAGACTAATAGTTATAGCAGTACTGGTATAACTTAATGCATGAAACAGAAAGAGAAACAACATCCACAACACGACACAAAGATTTTGATGTGGAAACCTTGTAAGGGGAAAAAATGCGGTGGGAAACCTTACCCACAATCAGATGATACTACTGCAGATAGTAAGGGAATACAATAATGGGGTCTACACATGCAGAAAGGCCAACCGCCTAGAGCTCATTGCTCAATCAAAAAATATGAGTCACACTGACTACAATTGGATGGTTAAATCCAATAACAATATACTGCTTCAGTATAACATCTACAATGCTGGATTCAGTACCGGTTTAAGCTCTGACCATGAGTGCTAAACACCTTCATAACCTTTCCTTCAACCTTTAAATAATATCTGTGTGATTAGCACATGATCTTCTCTTCACAATGATCTTCAATATTCGCACACACTCATTCACAATGATCTTCAAATAAGATCTTACAATTATTTATACAAAACCTAAGACCTTATGATTAGGTCAGATAACTAAAGATATTACAATTACAAAATAAGTATGGATGTGATACAATATGTTAGCTCAATACATTTACACATTATCCAATCAATAAACCATTTCCAAAATGTGTCGTGCTGATCTAGAACATGATATCTTGTACCGGTCCATAACCTAGACCTATCTGCCGGTAAAGGCAAATATGTGAACCTGATTAGTCCAATAATAAAAACACCAAATGTAAACATCCAATCCATGTTTTCAAAATAACCAAATGATCTCTAGAGGATAAGAAGTCATCATCAACTTCCTGAGCTACCGGTGAAACATATACCGGTGACTATGCATAAGCCAATATCCATGTCGGGACCACAATGTGCCAGTTCAACAACAAACCAATATAACCAGAGTGCCAAATCAACAATGTAGACCTCCAGAGAGAAACGTGTTGACATCAATGACAAAACCAATGCAACACATGATGAAGTCATCCATAATACCAACAACATGTTCATTGCCACAAGTGCAGAAATGCAGTTCAGTGTTCCTAATTTGCCTCCTAATTTGGAGTTGGATCTCACTCCTTTGGATATCCAAGGTAAATATTTTAAATATGCAAGAAAGGAGGCATGTGTTAAGTTCCTTGAAGATTATGCTTTTGTAAGGAGCCCAACCTTTCTGCAACTAGTATGAAAGATGAAGGTTGAGGAGTACAAAAGAAGAATTACTAAGAAGAAGGCCCAAAGGCTAGACATATCAGATAAAGAAAACCAAGAAGAAGTAGAGAATGAGATGAGGGAAGAATTTAAGGAAATCACTGCTGATGAAGGTAGGAAGATTATAAGTCAGTCTGGAGTCTTGATCTTGCCAGAATGGGGCATAGCAGATGCAGTGGCATTTGATACAATCACGAAGCCAAAGGATCAACCTTTCAATTAAGAAGAAGAAGCAAGATTATCATTAAAAGGATCTGATTTTGTGGATGATTATGCAACCTTGGCAATATGGGCACTAGAGGAAGGACCTAGGAAGCCTAACATTAGTTATTTAAACCCCAATTAGAGGGGAAGCTTAATTATAAAAAGAGAATCTGACACATCAAGTGTAGAGGCTACAAAGGTAAATGTTGATGTTGCTAAACTAGCACATGAGACTACCAAAAGAGAAGCTTTAGAGAAGGCAGAGCTGATAAAAAAGTTTGGCAAGCTTTTCAATGATTACAATGCATATCATAAAATGTGTTTGGAGTTGTAAATGAGAGTGCAACTCCTTGAGCAAGGACAAATGAAGGTTCCTTATCCTACACTCACAGGGTCATCTGAGCCATCAACATCTAGGTCGCCACCTATGGTATAGGGAGGAGAAGCAGTTCAACTTGATACAAGTGCTTCTATTCCTGGTATGTCATTAGCCCCCTATGATGATGATGATGATGATGATGAGCTTGAAGCTACAAGATCAACTGAACCAAATTAGTCTCAACTTTTAGAAAAGATTGTTGAA
This sequence comes from Cryptomeria japonica, assembly GCF_030272615.1. Lineage (NCBI taxonomy): Eukaryota > Viridiplantae > Streptophyta > Pinopsida > Cupressales > Cupressaceae > Cryptomeria > Cryptomeria japonica. Next base: position 173,308,217 of record NC_081409.1, read on the forward strand.
TTAGAAAATAGGCTGAAAGAATTAGAAGATCAATTAGCCGGGCAACAAACGGATATAGTTAGCTCGATGCTAACTTATTTGAATGGGAAAGTTGATAGCAGGTTAAATAGTGTCCATGCCTTAATTCTTTTCTTTTCAATGCTATTTAAAAATTTAATGATGATAAAGAAGTGGCAAATCCTTTGTTTACAAAATGGTTGCAAAGAGGAAATGAGCTCAGAATGATGTCCATGGCCTCTAAATTTCATGTTGAGAGACCACATGCACTCCAACCAACATATTTATTGGTAAAATCAATGCAGGAAGCCCAAATTTTGCTAGAGAATATAGAAAGAAAGGTAGGGGAATTGATGAAGAGTTTCAGTGAATTGGAACAAAATCTTTTGCCAGATATTGAAGATAAAGGGGAAGTCAAGCCTTTACAATTTTGGAAGGAAGAGGCAGAAAGAGTTATCTGTACCCAGGTAGAAATGATATGTGAAGGGTTAAATATGGATATACTGGAGGATAGCATGGATAAAAAAATTGTTACAGAGTTATTTTTTGAAACTTTTGAAAGAGAGGCAAACCAAGTAGCTATTAAATATATTTCATATAGGGCAAAAGTTGATAAAGTGATGAGTTTTAATTGGCCATCTGGTGAAGACTATAGTGCATGGAGTAGCATGTATCTGAATGATGAATAAAGGTTATAAAAAATTTGCATAATTGTTTTTGTCTTCTAGTGGCAGATATTTTTGTACCTGTATAACAGAAATGATGATAATTTTCATCATGAGTTTTAAAGAAAGTGGCTACATACTTTGATCCTGCATAAGCGAGTTCAAGGATGCATGTTTGTATAACAGAATGCAGTTGTGTGTAATCATTCTAAGATGACAGGTGTCTCCTCTAGCCTGAACCTTGTTTGCTCATTTATTTTTTATAAAAGGGAATTTAGGGCCGTGAGAAGGGATTCAGATTTTGGGTTCCTTGAGTGTTCCAAATTTCTATTTCCAAATATCAAAGTCTAGGTGAAACAAAAAGTTGTAAAAGGTTATTTTACAAAGCAAAATATAAAGAGTCTTATGTCTATAATTTTGTAGGTTCTTGAAGGAGTTATGTATGAATTGCATTTTTACAAAGACAGATGAATTATTCAATAGATATATAATTCAAACCCATTTCTCTCCAGTGTATTGTTCTATCATGTTTTAAATTCATATTATCAAGGATTTTATCATTCGTTGCATTGTTTTAGTGTATGCATTTTTTGTTCATGCTTTGATCTAAGGGGATAATTAAATGCTTGAATAAAATTGCAAAGTGGTAGGGATATTTGCAAGGATTTTGATAAGTAGTTATGGGTTGGGATTGCAAGTATGATGCATTGCAAGGCAATATTATTCTAGGTTATATGTTGTTAGATAAATTTTATTGAAAGTGTAGTTTAATGCAATATGAATTCATGTACCCAATGGAATAAGGCATTGATCATAGCTAAGTGAATTCCTTGGTATTGATTTTTTGTTCGGAATCACCACTTGATTGCTATAACTTGTTGAATATGAGGATATTTTTATTTTACACGAATGTTGTCATGTATTTTAATCATCTCATACTCCAAACTGGTTGAGGATCACTGAGAAATTTTCCATTCCTGAGCATTCTCCCTTACTGTTAAGTCTTTATATGAGATTATATGCTTTGTTTCATGTGTAATTTGTGAGTGTGGCATAGAAATCATAAATTGGCATGGGGATCACCCTCCTTTCTCATATCCTTGTTATTGTTGGTCCCAGTCTGAAGAATATTAACAGTTGGAAGTGGCTTTCCATAAGATATTTTAGAAGAAAATAACTTGGTCTCTGCCTTATGTCACTGTAAACCTGTTTATTCTAGGAACCAACAAAAAATGGTGACTCTGCTGGGGATATGAATGGTAAAGAGTTTCTAGTTAAACAGGTTTTGTTTCAAAATATAGTAGAGGTTTTCATAGTATCTTTGTGATTTGACGGTTGAGCATGTGGTTTTGTGTTTTTGGTTCATGTTTTCTTGTGAAAAAGGTGTTCTACGTTTATGTGAGAAAGATATTCTGGTTTGTGAATAGGGTTCACAAATTTCTTTCAAGAATTATCAAGCAGTATATTATTTGATATCCCAAAGCAATTTGGGTGTTGACTCTGAGGTTTATACACCAGTGCGTATATTTTTTATAATTTCTAACAAATCTTGAAGGACTCTGCTACCATGAGTAAAGAAAAGAACACCAGAGGCTACGTGAGGCTGCATACTGAAGAAAAAATGGAAGAGCTTCATGGAGCTCCACAGAGATAGGAAACAAGAAGAAATACACATAAAAGTGTCGCTCCCTCATCATGGAAGCCTAAGAACAAGAATGCAAGTAAGTCACAATTAAATCTTGTTCCTAAGGTTCATTCATCATCTTCTAAAAGTTCTGAATCGAATAGTTTAGGATTTTTCAATTCTTTATTCGATACACCTGTTCAAGAGGAAATGCAACCACATAGAAAAGAATGTACTCATGTTTAGTATTTAGAAAAGACAAGAGGTCGGAGTAGAAGTAGAAGTCATCAAAGCAAAAATTCTATTGGTGTACCTCCTCCTCCAGGTCTCACGACAAATTTTTCTCATGGTTATGAGTCAGTACGAGAACAAGATAATGTGAATTTGATTTATCTAGATGTTACTTCGGGATTTGAGATAGATTTACCCGATCCAGAAGAAGTTTTTGGAGATATAGACACATTGAGAAGAGAACTCCAAGAATAGATAGATTTGAGAAGTAAAAGAGAAAAGGAAAAGGAATCTGAAGTTATTAGAGCTGTGATAGAGAGAGATGGTCTGATAAGACAATTAGCGACACTCAAAACCTTGGCTCAGGAAAATGATAAGCCTAATGTTAAAGGACCTATTTTAAGAGAGAATTTAGATAAGAAATCTGAAAAATATCATAAAGGAAAAGGCTAAGAGTAATATGGATAACCAGAGGCTAGTAGATCTTAGTCAGCCAAGTATTTAAATTCCTAAATTAGACCTGGATAAAGGAAAACAAAAGATATTTGGTGTTAAGATAGATGATAGAAAATCTTCGACTATCCCAGATCTAAGTTTAAAGTTATCTCAAATTGACATTGAGTTAGAAACAACTAGAATAGAAAATGAAACTCTTGCTAAAGAGTTGAAGAGAGTTGAAATGGAAGCGTCAAATGCAGAGATGAAAAGGAAAATTGATTTCCTTAAGTTGTCAGCATTAAACAATACTTCTTTCATTGTTGGCCCATCCAAAACTCAAGCTATTTCTGCTGCAACACCAAATGTCATTACGAGTTTTTCAACCCAAAATGTCCAAGATACTCTAAACACTGGAATCCCAGTTATTGGGTAGAAAAGTCAAGCAACTACTCAAAATAGTAGCCAACCCCAATTTTCTAAAGATTTTAATATAGCTCCAGGGGTTAGCACCAAAACAGATGCTATTATAGCTAACACCACAAAAAATGTTGTAGGACAAGCCGCAACAGGGAAATTTCAAAGAAGACCTATTCACCTAGAGAGATATAGGCAATTACATTTTGATGGGATTCCAGGATATCTCAATGTTATCCTGAATGAGTTAAGGGATAAATTTAGTAAATTAACAGGTAAATATGCTATAACTGGTGAATAATACCTAAGGGAATTCATTGATAAGATGAATGACTATGAGGTGGAGCATGAGGATGTGGTTATAAAATTATTTGTGCAATCTGTGATAGAGGATTGCCAACTACAAGTATTAGTTCCTGGGAAGAATTTGAGAGATTTTTTAAGGAGCAGTATGGTGACAAAATATATCCCACCTTCATTTTAAATGAGTTGAATAATATTAAGAAGTCATTGAAAAAAGATGTGTTTGATTTCAATATCAGATTTCAGAAAGCTATGCATAACTTGTTTCAAGTTTTAAGGTTGGATGATAATGTTTGTCTGACCATATATATGAATTCATTTGATGCAAAAATGGCATATATCCTTAGAGATAAAGATCCTCAAACTCTGAGAGATGCATTTAGGATAGTTATAAATGTTGAAGGAAATAGAAGAGCTTTAGATAAGCTCAGAAGGAGAGAAGATCCTAGATTTTCTAAGAATGCCAAAGATAAATTGAAAAGTCTTTAGGCATAAAACCTAAAGAAGAAGAAAGATGGGACAAGGTTCTTAATACCTTGAAGGATTTGAAATTAACTGTGAAAAAAATGACAAGAGTTCTGTACAGAAAAGCCAAAATTTAATAATTTTAATAGACCACCAAGATTGCAAGATTATGCTTACATTACAAATTGGAAGAATGGAAAACCTTTTTAACAGTAAAAGGGTAAACAGGAACAACAAAATTCAGACCCATTGCAAAAACATACAGTGAACATGGTGGAAGATACTCCTTGGTGGAAGAAATAGGATTGTGGGTGAAAAGCAGGGCAAGCCTTCAGGTTTATTTGTCAAAGAGAAAAAATAAAGGCAAAGAGGTGAAGGAAGATAAATCAGGGAAAGATGCAATCAAAATTAAGGAGGTCAAGAGAAAGGAATGGTATAAGAAAGAAGAGGTTGTGAAACCTACTGAAAAAAATTCTCCACCTAAGATGAAAGGAAAGATGGTTAAAAAATCTGCTTCGCTCACTGAAGGAGACTTGCAAAAAGAACAAAACATTGAAGGAAACAAACCAAATAAATATGAAGAACAATCAGGTATGTCACTTGAAATACCAAATTACACACCTGTGGATATGTTTCAGTTGCTTTGTTAGATTAAAGTTAAGGTTCCTTTGCAAGAGATGTTAATAATATAAGAGCATAGGGAGAAAGCCATGGCTTGGGTAAAAGGTGTTTCTCATTCTCGTGAAATTGAAAATGAGAATGTATCTCATAATGTAAAGGAATGAATGATTAAAAATGAAACAAAGGATAGAGAGTTAGAGGGAATGGTTTCTCGGATTCCCCAAATCTATCTTGAAGATATAGTAGGTGAGAGCCCTAACAATTTAGACCCTTTCTTTCTAAGTGTTATTATAAATGGATGAGTCTTAAATAATTGTATTATTTATTCTAGGGCCTCAAATAATGTCATGCTAGTAAGGATAATGTAGTCCATGGTTTTGAAAGTAGATACTCCTCATGGAAGATGTTGTGCTATGGATTCAAGAGAAGTTCCCGTGATAGGAACTATAAAGGAATTACCTTATAAAATTGTTGCTTTCCCTAAGAAAGAATTAATTATGAGTCTCCTAGTTGTAGATATTCCACCGCATTATGGGATGTTATTGTCAAGAAAGTGGAGTGCCTCTATGGGTGGAAGTTTACAATATGACCTGTCTTATGCTACCTTTTGCATTGATGGTAAAAACGTAAAGGTTAAAAGAGAATTCAGGGTAGCATATATGATGGTACATATAGTACAATTTGATGAAGACATGACTTGTTTTGTAGACACAAGGTTAAATGCATTCAGGGTTGAAGATTCTCCATAGAAGAAAAAGGAACAACTTGCATTATTTGATGAAGAAGTAAAAAAATAATCAGGAGATGATAATTTGTGGACCATGTATTTTGATGGAGGCAGTTCTAAGGAGGGCTCAGGAGTAGGTGTGTTATTCATATCACCCCATGGAGAAACTTTTAAATTTTCTTAAATTACTCTGGCCTTTGCATGTACAAATAATGTAGCAGAATATGAAGCATTGTTGCTTGGGGTGAGACTATCTGAAAAACATGGGATACACAATCTCAAGGTTGTTGGAGATTCTGAGTTAGTTATATCCCAAATCAGATCTAAATATGCATCAAAAAATAAGAGGCTAAAACAATATAGAAATGTTGTATGGGACAAAATTGAGAATTTTGATGCATCTGGCATTGAATGGAAATAAAGGAGTCATAAAAAAATGACCGATCTCCTCGAAAATATAGCTCTAAGGCCAAAGGACATCACTTTTGCTAGAATCTCAAAGATTGAGATTCAAACAAGGCCTTCGGTCCATGACAACATTGAAAACTGGCAGGTTTTTAATGATGATGATGATATTTTAAGGTTTCTAAATTGTCTAGATGAATATGAAAATCAGGAGATTGATTTCAGTTCCTTTGTACAGATAGAGGATGACAAAGAAATAGTATTTGGGAAGGAAGTGATTTAACTAAAAATAAAAAAAATTCCTAGAGGTTTGGTTGTTTTAGAGAGGGTGTTTGATAGTCAAGACAAGGCTAAGGTTGTTACTACTACCCCGCACCTTGCAGATTTAGAAGAAGTTAACCTTGGGACAAAAGGAGCCCCAAGGAAGGTATATATTGGGAAGAAAATGTCACCCAGGGTTAGGAAAATGCTAATTGATTTATTTATAAAATATAGGCATGTTTTTCCTTGGTCATATGATGACCTAAAGGCCTACAAGGAAGATTTATTTCAACATGAGATTCCTTTGAAAGAAAATGCCAAGCCTTTTAGACAAAAACAGAGACCTATTAATCTAACATTAGAACCTAAAATGAAAGAGGAGCTAGTCAAGCTAAGAGATGCTGGGATTATAAGACCAATCAAACATTCATCATGGGTGTCTAACTTGGTACCTATAAGAAAAAAGAATGGACATATGAGATTATGCATTGATTTCAAAAATTTGAATATATCTTCGTTAAAAGACAATTATCCATTGCCCAATATGGAAGCAATGTTGCAAAGGGTAACAGGGTGTGAACTTTTGTCTATGATGGATGGATTTTTCAGGTTACAACCAAGTAATTGTTAAAGAATTAGAATAATACAAACAACATTCACTACACCTTGGGGAACCTATGTTTATATAAGAATGCGTTTTGGTTTAACAAATGCAGGAGCGACATTTCAAAGAGCTATGGATATTGCATTTTCTGATATTATAAATGTGTTCGCAGTAGTATATTGGGATGATTTAACAACTTACTCCAAGAAGGAAAGTGATCACTGTGGTCACCTTGAATTTTTTTTTGATGGAGTTGTTGAATATGGGATATCCTTAAAACCAAAAAAGTGTGCATTTGGGGTAACTGAAGGTAAGTTGCTGGGTCACATCATTTCAAAAGATGGTGTGAGAATTGACCCAGAGAGGGTAGTAGCAATTGACAAAGTCCCTCAGCCTAGAACAGTGAAAGGTATCCAATTTTTCTTTTGGAAGATTAATTTTTTAAGAAGGTTTATCACTAACTTTGCTAAAATTAGTAGACCTATATCCAAGATGTTGAAGAAAGGTGCAAAGATAGAATGGAATGAGGAGCCAGTCAAGGCATTCTAGGAAATCAAGTAGGCTATTAAAAATACACCTGTTCTGAAAACACCTAATTACAACAAACCTATGTAGATTTTTTCATTTGCATCTTTTCATACTGTTGCAGCTGTATTATTGGAAAAGAATTTAGAAGGTTTTGAACAACCTATAGCATTTGTTAGTAAATCTTTGCAAGTTGCAGAGTTGAAATATGATTTAAATGAAAAGCAAGCTTATGCACTAGTGAAGGCTGTTAAAGATTTTAGGAGTTACTTGATGGGAGCAACAGTGGTTGCATATGTGCCTAGTGTTGTAATTAAAGATATTTTCACACAATAGGAAGTATCTGGAAGAAGATGCCAATGGATCAATAGGATCCAAGAATTTAACATTGATATCCAAATCACTAAGTTAGTGAGAGGACAAGGATTGGCAAAGTTGATAGCCCAGAATAATTTGGATGCCAATCAAATAAATATTATGGAAGAAGAGCACAGTTCTTGTATCTATGATATGGATGGTTGCAAATGGTATGATGATATCATATATTATTTGCAGAGGATGATATGTCCAGAAGACATGAATGCTAATAAAATAAGGACATTGAAATTACATGCTATTAAATATGCCATTTTTAATGGGAAGCTTTGGTGGAGGAACAATGATGGTGTCATGTTAAAGTGTGTTGATCGAGATCAAGCTTAGAAGTTGCTATTTGAATTGCATAGTGGAGTTTGGGAAGGGCATTATATGGCCAGAACAACTACACATAAATTATTAAGGGTTGGGTTTTGGTGGCCAACAATTTTCAAAGATGCACACCAACTAGTCAAGAAATGTGACCCATGCTAGAGATTTTCAGGAAAATTGAAATTTTCAGTTTATTTGCCATTAATACCTGTGAATGTGCAAGCTCCATTTCAGTAGTGGGGTATAGATTTTATTGGAGAGATAGCATGCAAATCTAGTAGTGGCCATTCCTGGATTTTAGTGGCCACTAACTATTTCACTAAGGGGGTTGAAGATATACCCACTAGAAAAGCAACAAGTAAGGTGGTAATTGATTTCCTTGCAGATAATATATTGACCAGATTTGGATGTCCATAGAGGATAGTCTCTGATAATGCCATGAGTTTTATTTCAGAAGAATATGAAAACTTCTGTAACAAATATGGTATCCAGATCTCCTATTCATCACCTTACCACCCACAAGGAAATGGGCAAGCTGAATCCAACAACAAAGGTTTGATCAAGATCCTTAAAAGAATCCTAGAAAAGAACAAAAAAGCTTGGGATTCAAAGCTGAGATTAGCAGTTTGGGCAAACAGGGCAAAAATCAAGAAAGCAATTAGATGTGCACCTTTTAATTTGGTGTATGGTATGCATGCAAGGTTACCTCAAAACAACCTTATGGAGATGTATAAGTTTGTCTAAACTTATAACAATGATATAGATGATGATATGCAGTTGAGAATTGAGACTTTAATGGAATTAGACGAAGCTAGAAGAGAAGACAGTACCAGAAATACAAAGTTACAGATGCAGGTTAAAAACCTATATCATAAAAGAGCAACTTAAAGGATTTTTCAAGTTGACGATTTGGTTTTGATGTGAAACGCCTGAATAGAGGACAAGGGAAAACATGGCAAGTTTGATACCATTTGGCTGGGTCCATATCTAATTCAAAGCAAATGGGGAGAATATTCTTATATTCTCCAAGATATACATGGTGATACTCTTGAATTGCCTATTCATTGTCAATTCTTGAAGCTCTACTTTTCTTGAAAGTAGTTATTTTCCATGAACATTAGTTAGGTTTTGTATATATTAGTGTAGTTCCCTTTCAGTTGAAGTTACCTTGTCCAGGTAATTTCTTTTTGGTCTACTTCACCCAAAAATTCTGGTTTCGTCTCATTCTTGTGAAAGGGACGTAGAGCCATTGATAGGACCTAAAATTATATCTTGCAAAATTTTGGTCGTTCTGATTTTATTATTCCCTCTGTCAAGTTTTCAGGGTTTAGGGTTTTAGGGGTTATGACTTTCTTGATTAAGTCTTGGTAGAAAGGAAAATCTTTGGGCCTTTTTATATTCTATCGTTACCTTTTTCTCACTTGAGACCGAGGGTTCCATTTTGTTGGCGGGGCCATTTCACTCCCTAAGCATTAAGTCACGTTAGAATGGCCTATGAAATGACTTTCCTAAATTGCATACAGTTTTCCCATAGTTGATCTCCTTTTAAATATTTGTGCCCACACATATAGTTTCCTAAGTCCAAAATTCCTAAGTATTTCGGCAGGTTGTTAAAGATAGGATAGATCTGACGGTTCGCACTTCCCTATGGTCATAAATGCAAGGATGATAAAGACCGCGACATCATGAGATGATTCCATGTATGTCTGGCAAAAAAGGCTGAGCCGACAGTTTGACTTTTCAAAATGCTTGGTGTTACCAGTTCCCTGTGGTTAAAATACGAGTAACTAAAAATGAATATTTTTGCACATGCTTGTATCAAGTGGTAATGTTTTAATTGCGGCCTGAGAAGTGATCTAGAGTTAGAAACCTTTGTCAAGTAATCAGTTCAGTTAAGAGGTAAACAAAGAATAGATCTAACGGTTTCCATGGTCCCGCGATCAAAAGATGAGAGGAAACTATAAACCATGACATCACGAGATGATGCCACGTGTCCAAGGTAAGCCAAGAAAAGTCGGTGGTGGGGTCACTAAAGGCAGTGAAGCAAGGTGAACAGTTGGATGTGCCATGTCATGTTAGGGGTGGACCCGCTTGCCACTTTGGATAGTAACTGTCAGATTGAATGGTTTGGTCCGTAGGATTTGCCAACTTGGAGGATGATCGACGACCAGGTTTTAAACTTTTTCAAATGCAATTTAGGAGTCGTTGTTTCGCTCACATGAGTAGTAATGGCAGATGAGACATTTGCATTATTTTTCAGGTAGTAATTAAAGACTCTTAAAAGGTTGTTCTTCATTCATAAAAGATTTCATAGAAATCCAGAAGATTTTCATGTTGTTGAAGAAGGTTGAAGTGTTTCTTTGCAACACAAAATTTCCATCTCTCTAGTGAAAATTGAAATAGTAAGTTTATCTAAGCTCCTTAATTTGTTATTGAAATAAATTGGTGTTATAAATTATGCATGAAGTTGTAAGAGAAGAGTTCAATAGTTTTTAGGGTTAGGAGATAGACAAAGAAAAGTAAATTTTTTTTGAATTATTGTTGTAATTTAAAATCTTGTATTAGCCCTAGTCTTTTCTTCTTCAATTTGAAGTTATAGTGTAAAACCCTAGTTGCCAGAGATGGCTCCCTCACAAAAAAATTCAAGACAAATATATTATATGAAAAGAAATCTATATGATGATTTCTTGGATCAATTGAAGCCTTCAAAAAATGATAGATAATGGGGGCAAAGATTTGTGAGTGGAAAAACCCTAGGGGAAGGGTTAACTGATAAAGCATTCCGCTTGGTGGATGCTAATATACCGATGACTGGGCTAGAAATGTTCAAACTATGGTATGGAAAAAGGAACTTGCATTCCCCATTGTCGAGTCCCTGGCACTATGAGTTGGGTAAGTTGGTAGTGCTAGGTGTTTTCATGGACGTTTACCTACTCAAAGTTGTTGCAAATAGATATGAACCTATCTCAAGGGTTATTAGGGGAAATGAAGGTTAAATTTTATTGACTATCAGAAGAGAAGATTTCCAAGAGATTTTTGACCTGTATGAACCATCTTTGAGCCTGGTGTAGATAGATTTGAATGAGCAAAAGGCAAAGTATTACAAGATGAGGGAATTCATTAGAAAGAATTTCCTTCCAATTAATTTGGCTAGAGAAGGGAATGCAACATACCATATTGGCCCTAGCTTAGAGGAGCCATTCCAAATTGGCGCTTTTGCTCCCTATTTTCAGGCTACTTTCTTCTCTCTATGTTAGATATTATGTTTTAATCCAATTATAGTGATGTCGCTTGATTTTATGTACATGGCTAAACAAATACAACATCCAGATTATACAGTGGTCTTCAACTTTTCCCCTTACCTTAAAGAAAAAATTCATGAGGGGTTACTGGATATTAAGAATGGAGTGGTTGGTGCTAAATTACCTTGGTTTTCTTTACTCATGTATATGTTCCTTTTTAGGAATGCAGATTACTTTGAGGGTAACATGAACCTCAAAAGGACAATTGATAACTAGGAGATTCTAGTACATCTCTAGAGCACAAATATGTCTTGGGATAGATAGGAGGCCAAATTTGTAAGATTTGATAACAATTTTGCTTCTAGGTTAAGGAAAAATTTGACAGTAAATCCGCCAAGGATTCCCAAGGAATTACATGATTTTGTAAGACCCAAAGAGAGGTTACCACTTGCCACGATTGAACATAATTGGGGGGATTTTATCCCTTACTCTTTAAGTATTGTTATCAAAATCTATGGTTTCTTTGGACAGCTGCATGTACTGTCGTTTAATGTTCCTCTGAGAATGGGTTTTGCTAAGGTGATGTGGCAAATAGGATGCATTCAAGATAAGGAATTAAAAGGAAGGGGAAAAGGAACAATTTTCACAGATTACACTATCATCCCTTATTTTGTAATTCTCAAAGGAGGATATGAGCATTTTGATAAATTCCTTGGTCCATATCATTTGCGGGTGAGTATAGCTAGAGGCAGTGATCCTGAGAGGTTCCACAATACTTTTAAAACAATAATAAAAGGAGGTTTGTTTCCCCATGAGCATAATGTTAGGATAACCGGTGAACAGCTAAGATAGGGGGGTGAATCAGTTGTTAACAGATTGTATTAATCAAACCACTTATAATTTTTAACTGGAGCACATAAACATTGAATACTGGAATAGTAGAAATAGATACTGGTAAGCAATAAAACTTAAGAATGAAACAAAGAAATAACACAATGCAACCATAGCATAGAACACCATGATTTGTACGTGGAAAAATTATTAAAGGGAAAAACCACAGTGGGAATGCTACCCACAGTTAGATGATACTTCTGCAGAAAGTATGTGATACAATAAGGGACCTGCACATGCAGGAAGGGACACTGCCTAGCACGTACTGCTCATTACAAAAGAGTCTCACTAACTACAAAGAGTTTATAACCACCTCAAGATAATTGGACACCAATCTAGAAGAATGAATTGCCAGAGATAGCATCTACCATGCCTAGCTATAGTCTTGGTTAAGCTCAATACCAGAGGCCTTTAATCTCTTACTTAAACCTAATTGGACCACCTATGATCGACCAGATCTCCTTCACATATGATATATCATTCCATGACCAGGACACACAATCTACAATGAGATCTTACATCAATTTATACAAGCCTGAAGGCCTAAACCAATTAGGTCGACCACCTAAAATATATTACAATAAGATCATTACATATATCCATATTACAATGATATGCCATGTTGTCTTTAGACCAAAACAATAATAACCAACCCATAGAACATCTCGGTAACGTGTACAGAACACATTAACATGATATCGGTCTATAACCTAGATAGATATCGAACCTAATTTGGGTCCACCACAATAAAGGGATTTCTCCAATCAGTTGAGGCATGATCAAGGATCACCTTCTGCATCTTGAATTCCGTCTAGAAGCCGCACCAACACCAATGAGTATCCTATCAAAGATTCTCAGTGAAAGATCTGCCGGTTAAACCTTAAACCCTTACTAATAACACAAGATCTTCTACTAGTAACCAAAACCTGTCTGCCGGTAACCAACCAAAATAGCTAGTGTTGACATCAATGAAAAAACATCAGTGCAACACATAATCAATTCATCCATATTGCCAACAATCTCCCCCTTTGGCATTGATGGCAACACTAGATGTGAAAAAAATCTAAGTACCAAGAAATGCCAAACAAGTCTCCCCCTATGGAAGACAACAACCAATCTCCTAAATATCAATAACTCTCCCCCTCTGAATAATATCTCTGTAAAGTTCTGAATTTATTTTTCACATTACTATCTCTCCCCCTTGGACATCAATCAAAACAAGAATATAAGCCTTTGAATCTCTAAGCTGACTACTCCCTCTGAGCAATAGCACCACTACATCAACCTGGAGGAAAGTTTAAAGCTGATGATGTATACCAGACTAGTGGTCTACTCCATCAATTAAGTTTCTACCAAGGGGTAGATACCCCTAGCCTATCTCTCAAATACTCAAATGATTCCTTACACAACGATTTAGTGAATATATTTGCAATCTTCTCTTCAGTGTAAACATAAACCAATTTGACTTCCTTTTCTTCTACCTTGTCCTTCAGAAAGTGATATTTTATTGATATGTGTTTAGTCTTAGAGTGAAATACCAAACTATTAGACATGTCAATAGCTGTAGAGTTATCACAATAGATAAATACCGGTTCACTACAATTTACCTTGATATCCTTCAACATTTGCTTCATCCATAAGACTTGAGTGCAATTAGTTGCTGCTGCAACATATTCAGCTTCTGCAATAGATAAAGAAATGCATGACTATTTTTTGCCGATCCATGAAACCAATTTATTTCCAAGAAAGAAACCTCCACCATAAATGCTCTTGTTATCATCATTATCTCCTACCCAATCTAAATCTGTATATGCACATAAAGTGAAGTTATCATCTCTAGAATACCACAAGCCATATTCTATTGTTCCTTGCAAATACTGAAATATCCTCTTTACAACACATTCATGATTTTCTTTAGGATTACTTTGATATCTTGAAACAATACTTACTACATTCATAAAATTTGGTCTTGTCTGAGTTAGATATAACAAACCACCAATCATAGACTTGTACCTTGTTGAATTATCAATGTAGATGTGTCTTTGATAGATAATTTCTCACTTGTCACTATAGGAGTACTTACCAGTTTGGAATTATCCATACCAAAATTCTTCAAAAATTCCCCTAGACACTTAGTTTGATAGATAAAAATTCCTTTGTCAGTTTGAGTAATCGACAAACCTAAGAAAAATCTCATCTCACCAGTCATGGACATTTCAAATTCATTCTTCATATTATTAGAGAATTCCATGCACAGTTTATCTTCACCTCCAAAAATGATATCTTCAACAAAGACTTCAATAATCAAAATATCATCACCAGTGATCTTATAATATTAATTATTGTCAACATTGCCCTTAGTAAAATCAAGCTTCAAAATATATTTATCCAACCTTGCATACCAAGCTCTAGGAGCTTGTTTCAATCCATATAGTTCTTTCCTTAACCTTCAAACCATATCTTTATCATCTGTCAGTGAAAATGCATCAGGCTGTTTAATGTATACCTCTTCCTTAAGTTCATCATTCAAAAATGTACATTTAACATCCATTTGATAGACCTTATAGTTCTTATAAGCTGCATAGGCAAGAAATAGTGTAATAGCTTCAATTCTAGCTACAGGTGCAAATGTCTCACCATAATCAATTCCTTGCATTTGAGAATATCTTTTACAAACCAATCTAGTCGTGTTTCTTACAACTTGACCATCCTCATTTAGTTTATTCCTAAAAAACAATTTAGTTCCAATAAAATTCTTAATTTTAGGTTGGGAAAACTAAAGTCCAAGTCTTATTCTTCTCTATCTGATCTAATTCATCTTCCATATCCTTTAACCAATGTTTATCTTTACAAGCTTCAATAATAGATGCTGGTTCAATTTGAGAAATAAGACATACCTCGTCATTTTCCAATCTTCTTCTTGTCACAACTCCCTTGTTCCTATCTCCAATGACTTGATCTTCAGAATGATTTAACCTTACACACCTTGGTGTCTTCTGAAATTTAGGTTTGTTGTTCTGATCATCAGTCATAGTTGATTTTTTTGATTGTGTCAGTGTAATTGTCTTAGTGTCTTTTACTAGTTGAGGCATTTCCGATTCAGTTATGATCATTTCCACTAACGGTTCCCTGTCATACGATATAGATTGATTTTTGTGTTGTTCATCCACTTTCCCATTTGCGCTCTCCACAATTTTCTGCAATCTTTTGTTATAACATCTATATGCTTTGCTTTGAATTGAATATCCAAGAAATATCCCTTCATCACATCTAGGATCAAACTTCCCAATCGAGTCATCCCTTTTGATATAACATTTACTTCCAAAAATTCTAAAATATTTAAAAGTAGGTGTATGTCCAAACCATAATTCATAAGGAGTCTTACCAGTTTCACCTTTGATGTGAACTCTGTTGACTGTGTAGACTGTTGTACTCACCGCTTCTCTCCAGTAGATGTGAGGCAATTTGGCTTCCATCATCATAGTTCTTGATGCATCCAAAATGGTTTTATTCTTTCTTTCCACTACTACATTGTGTTGAGGAGTCCAAGGTGCATATAACTGTCTCCTAATTTCATTTGTCTCACAATAACTATTAAATTCATGAGAAGTCAATTCATCGCTGTGATCTGATCTCATTCATTTGATTTTCAATCTAGTTTTTGTTTCCACCTTTGCTTTGAAGATCTTGAATTTCTCAAAAGCTTCAAACTTCTCCCTAAGAAAAGTCACTCACATCATTCTAAAATAGTCATCAATTATCAGCATGAAATACCTATCATCTTGAAAGCTTCTAGTCCTTGCTGGACGACATAAGTCAATGTGAATCAAATCAAGCACATCATTAGATCTATCATTTATGCTCTTAAAAGAAATTCTAACTTTCTTTCCCAATTGACATTCATTATATACCGGATTATGAGGCTTTATAATCTTAGGTATATCTCTAACTACCTTTGTTGAACTGATCTTAACAATACAATCAAAATTAACATGACACAACCTCTTATGCCATAACCAACTCTCATTAATATAAGAAATTAAATATGTCTTATTACCATTGTTCAAGTGAAAGATATTACCTCCAGTCTAAGTGCCGGTTGCAATCTCCAAACAAGTTCTATTAATGATTTTGCATTTTCTATCTTTGAACTAAAGTTGGAATCCCTTATCCACCAATTGACCAACACTTAAAATATTATTCTTTAAACCTTCTACGTAATAGACATTATTAGTATTATGCTTGTCATCCAGAGAAATAATACCTCTACCTTTGATCATACATGCTTTGTCATCCCCAAATCTAACTTGACCGCCATTGTATTCTTGCAGGGACAAAATTTTTCTTTGATCTCTAGTCATATGATGTGAACATCCACTATCGATTACCCATTCATCCTTGTCTTCAACTTTTGCTACCAGGGCCTTTTCTTCATTCTTGGTTCCGGATCAACTTCCTTTAAATCATAGAACACCCATTCTTTTCCATTGTCAGATCCACTAGAGGAGTCTCTTGCCGGTTCATCCTTAGAGTCATCAGTTACTCCTTCCTCATCTACTATGTAGCATAGTTTTTTTTTTCTTGAATCTATATTTATTTTGATTAGGCTTAAATGATTTATTAACTCTATCTTCAAATCTTGCATTCCTTTCAGGACATCTAGATTGAAAGAGACCAATCTTATTACATGCAAAACATTTAAAAGGTGCTTTTCCTTCATACTTACTTCCTCTTGGTCCTTTAGGTACTCTTCTAGAAAATAGGGCTTCAATTTGCTCAAATTCTTCATACTCTTTCCTCATATCTTCCAATTCTTTTGCATATAGGGCTTTCCAATCACTTTTTCTAGTAGATGATTATGCATGAAAAGAAGGTTCAGAGTTTGCAGCTCTAGAGGGTCCAAATTCTTCAAGCTCAAAAGAAGTTAATTTCCCAATCAGAATGTCTCCGTTAACTGAAGTGTTTGCCATTTTTCTCAATTCATTAATTACAGTAGCCTTCATCTTGTAAGCTGACGGTAGGGCTCTCAAATAGATTGTATTAATCAAACCACTTATAACCTTTAACCGGAGCACATAAACATTGAATACCAGAATAGCAGAAACAGATACTGATAAGCAATAAAACTTAAGAATGAAATAGAGAATTAACACAATGCAACCATACCACATAACACCATGATTTCTACATGGAAAACCTAGTAAAGGGAAAAACCACGGTGAGAAGTTTACCCACAATTAGATGATACTTCTATAGAAAGTATGTGATA
The DNA here is from genome assembly GCF_030272615.1 of Cryptomeria japonica. Lineage (NCBI taxonomy): Eukaryota > Viridiplantae > Streptophyta > Pinopsida > Cupressales > Cupressaceae > Cryptomeria > Cryptomeria japonica. Next base: position 173,325,586 of record NC_081409.1, read on the forward strand.
CAATAAGGGGACTACACATACAGGAAGGCACTGTTGGCATTTGCATGAAGATTGCATCAATGATATATTATGTTGTCATTATTGTTAATTAAAGCAGTAATGATATTGCTTATATTGTTGTTATTGTGGATCTTGTAACCAGTAGGAAGAGCTTTGTAAAGGTTATTGTAAATTGGTATGTAAGTTTGTGAGTTGAATCGATAATCGAAGTAAAAGGTTAAACCCTTTCTATGTTATGTAACCGGTAAACCCTACCAGTTGTTTTTGTTAAACTCTAAAAGATTAAGGTTGTTGAATTGGTTATGTTGGTTTATGATATAATATTGAGCGGTAATGATGGTGACATGTAAGGTCATTGTATGAAGACAAGTTCAAAATGTTTTGGTAAATTTGTTTGTCTAGGGAATGAATAAAATGTATTGCATATAATACAAAATGCGTGATGAGTTCCTGATCTCGATGAAGCAGTAATCAAGGAGAAGTTGAGGTTTTCTTGATTGATGTGTATAGATTGGTATAAAATCCAATGGTCATTCTTGTACCGACTTGTTTGTAATCTCAATGAGAGGATTAGATTTTTGTTGTGTTACCAACCTAATTGATTTGTATTTAAGGTCGATGAAGTTATTTTGTTTAGTGTTGGCAAGAGTTGGTAGAAATTAGTTGAGCGTGTGATTTCCGAATTGGAGAATGAGTATGCAGTTTGAGTAAAGGTAGATAGAAGCTTAAATGGATATGATCAAGCAAATGTAGTTCTATTCAGATAGATAATGAAACTCTTGTTGTTTTCTAACAATTTTAGCAGAATTGAAATCCCCTAACCGAGTAAGCTCTAACAAGCTTGGTTACTTATTAAATCCTCTAACAAGGTGGTCCATTAGATTGGATTTTCAAATCCTCTACGGAGGTTACTCCTTACAGGGTATTTGCTTCTAACAAGGCATTTGTAGTCAATCCCTTAAACAGGCGATTCTTAACAGGATCAGTTCTTAACAGGGCTTTTTTAAAAGCTTTAACATGCTTGGCTCCTAACAGGGCAAACTTCAGAAGATTTCAGATATTATCTTGTGAGTCTCATCTCACCATAGTTTTTACCTATTTGGTTTTTCCACATATAACTACTTGTGTCATGTGGTGAATGTTTTTTTGGTTATGATCTTATGATTAATTTGATTAACTATTTCTGATAAGGCATGATAACCGAAAGTGTTGAGAAGTGACGTACTGACATATGATAAAGCATTTGGATTTTTACAAGTTAAATTTTTTTTACTGTTAAGTTGCTGTCACAGTCAACCGGTATTCTTATGAGTATTGATCTTCACAGTGGTATTTCATTGATAAGATTACTTTGCATGTTTGAGTTTGAGTTGAGGAAAGTTTGTATTAGTTTTTCTAGTTACTGATTCACTCCCCCCTCTTAGTAATCTACCAGATACTTATTCTTTCATCATACCATCAATTGGTATCAGAGCATCTCAGGTCCTCTAAGGTCTAAGCCTAACAACTTGAGGGAAATATCTACTAGATTGTGATGAAGATGGAAGGTCCGAAGTTCAACAGAGAAAACTATAGGATATTAAGCGACATAATGAAAATTTACATCAAGAGTTTGGGAAGTCAATATTGGGATCATATAGATACTAATTATATTGCACCTACTAGAATTATGACTGGTGATCAGAAGAAATAACAACAAGAAAATCATCAAGCATTGAAGGCTATTATCACTTCCCTGTCTGATGATGAATATGTAGATGTTCATGGTCTTGAAACTGCATATGAAGTATGGAAAAAACTTGAAGAGATTTATAGCGGTGATGAACATGTTAATATTTCTAAAGAAGAGAGTCTAAGAGGAAATTTTGATGACATGAGGATGTCTAAAGGTGAGAATATCAAACAATATAGTCAAAGGATAAAAGAGATAGCCGGTTAAATAAAGAGTGCAAGAGGGAAAGTGGAAGATGCCACAATAATCAGTAAGGTACTAAGAACCCTGCTACCAGTCTATGCTATTTGAGTTGCAGCTATTCAGGAGCTAAAGTCCATTGACAAAACTAAGGTAATTCTTGACTCCATCATTGGCAAGCTTACTGCTTTTGAATTAAATGGTTATGATGGTAGTGTACAGAAACATGAGTCTACATTTAGAGCTTTTGTTTCTAACCCATCTGTGAGAAAAAGTAGAGATGCTACTCATGGTTATGAATCTAGATCCAGTAGAGATGCTGATGATGAAGACAGTTTAGTGGAGCTTGAAGCATTATTGGCAAAGCGGTTGCCTAGAGGCACTGGTAAATATAAAGGTAAATTACCTTTAAAATGTTTTGTATTTAACAAGATTGGTCACATAGCGACTATTTGTCCTAATGGAGAATATGAACACAAGAGAGATAAATTCAAGAAGTATAAGGGTAAAGGAAAAATAGATTGTCTTATTGCTATTGCTAGTGGTATCATTGATGAAGAATCTGATGATAATGCTAGTGAAGATATTGTGTTTGTAGCTATTAAGGAAGAGATATCAGACCAGAAGGCATTAGTATCTAGGATGGATAACTCTGATGATTGGATCATTGATAGTGGTTGTTCACATCATATGACCAGTGATCGGAGAAAATTTCTTGCCTTGAAAGAATTTGATGGCGGTGTTGTTAGATTTGGCAATGACTCACCCTACATGGTTAAAGGTAAAGAAGTTATTTATCTTAATGGGAAGGGCAGTGCAGATGATGTCTACTGGGTTGAAGGACTCAAGCACAATCTTTTGAGTGTGGCACAACTTAATAACAAAGGATACCTAGTGGAGTTTAAAAATGGTATGTGCAATATCTTTGACAACAAAGGTGAATTTATTGCAACTGGGAAACAAGCTAAAGGTAACCTGTTTCATCTTAATTCTAAAGTTAGCAATTGTTTTATTGCAAAAATAGATGATAGTTGGCTTTGGCATAGGAGATTTTGTCATATAAACTTTGATAACATTGTTAAAGTGAGTAAGTCCAAGACAATGAGATGTTTGCCTCAGTTAGACAAATCAGTTAATTCTCTTTGCAATTAATGTTAGTTATGAAAGATGACTTCTTCAACTTTCAAAAGCAAATCCTTTTCAGCGGAGCACTTGTTAGATTTGGTTCATACAAATATTTGTGGACCAATAATAACAAAAAGATTTCAAGGTGACATATATTTTATGATTCTCACTATTGATTGCTCAAGGATGATGTGGGTCACATTCTTGAAGGATAAGACTAAAGCTTTTGGTAAGTTCAAGGCATTCAGGGCCTTAGCTGAGAAAGAGAGTAGTAAGAAGGTAAAATGTTCAAGGATAGATCAAGGAGGTGAATTTACTTTTGAGGAATTCACTAGGTACTGTGAAGAGAATGGTATCAAACAACAAATTTCTGCATCAAGGAGACCACAATAGAATAGTATCGCAGAAAGGAACAACCAGTCAGTTGTTGAAGCTTCTAGGACAATGTTGATACAAGGTGGTGTAGCGAAAACCTTTTATAGAGAAGTTGTCAGCACAACTATCTACACAATGAACCGGGTTCTGGTAAAGACAGGTAAGGAAAAGAATCCTTATGAATATTGGTATGGAAGATCACCTGATGTTAGCTATTTTAAGATATTTGGAAGCAAATGTTTTATTAAGAGAGATGATTACATTAGCAAATTTCAGGCTAATAGTGATGAAGGTATATTTCTTGGCTATTCCACCAAGGGTAAGGCCTACAAATGTTTTAACAATCGGACACAAAGAATTGTTGAGAGTGTTGATGTTCATGTGGATGAATTTCCTGATGTTTTAGAAGGAACCTATTTAGAGAAAAAGGATGAAGATCCTTGCATTTTGTTTTTGGAACCAGAAACTGTGAAATCTGAAACCGGCAAAGCAAATTCTGATGCACCAGTTCAACTGGAACAAATAAATTCAGAAGAAGATGATTACAATGAAGAAGTTGAACTTGGAGATAATGATCATGTTATTCCTATATGTGAGACTGAATCACAATCTTGAGCAAATTATTGGTGATAAGGATCTTGGAGTACTAACCAGAAGAAGAATCAGAGAGAGTTCTTGCATGATCTGCACCATTGAACCAAGAACTACTAAGGAGGAATTTGGTGATGATCATTGGGTTAAAGATATGGAGGAGGAATTGGATCAAATTGAGAAGAACAACACTTGGACCCTAGTACCCTTACCGGTAAATAAGAATGTTATAAGTATTAAATAGGTATACAAGAACAAGTTGAATGAAGATGATGTTGTAGTTTGCAACAAGGCAAGATTAGTCTGCAAGGGTTATTCTCAAGAAGAAGGAGAAGATTATGGAGAAACATTTTCACCAGTAGCAAGACTAGAAGGTGTCAGAACTTTACTTGCATTTACAACCCATAAAAATTTAAAGGTATATCAAATGGATGTTAAGTCTGCATTTTTGAAGGGATATTAGAAGAAGAGGTATACATAGAGCAGCTAGATGGTTATGCTTTGAATGATGAGAAAGATATGCTATGTAGATTGCATAAGGCTTTATATGGATTAAAGTAGGCACCCAAAGGATGGTATGAAAGGCTTCATACACATCTAATGAAGATAGGCTTTCCAAGAACTAGTGATGATGGTAACATGTATCTCCAGTCTGAAGGAGATGAAATACAGGTCAGTGAAGTATTTATTGATGATATTATATTTGGAGGTAATGATGTCATGAGCAATATTTTTGTAGATGAAATAAAAAATGAGTTTAAAATGTCTTTGGTAGGGGAAATAAATTTTTTCATAGGTTTGTAGATACAACAAATGAAGAATGGTATTTTCATTACATAGTCTAGGTATGTGAAAGTGGTTTTGAAGACATTTGGCATGAGTGACTGTAAACCAGTTGGGACATCGATGGTTACAAGTTGTAAGTTGTCCAAGGAAGATGAATCTAAGTCTATTGATGAGAAGGAATACAGGTCAATGATTGGAAAATTTCACTATGTTGTTCACAACAAACCAGACATAGTCCATGCAGTTGGCATAATTGCTAGATTCTAGAAGAATCCTAAGGAGACACACCTGGTAGCAACCGAGAGAATCTTGAGATACCTGAAAGGTACTATTGACTATGGATTATGGTATCCATATGGAGGAAACTTTGATTTGAAGGCATACACAGATGCTGATTGGGCAGGAAATATTGATGACTGGAAAAGAACAATTGGTGGAGCATTTTTTCTTGGAGGAAGGCTTGTTTCATGGAGTAGTAAAAAGCAGAGTTGCACTTCACAATCTACTGCTGAAGCTGAGTATGTTGCAACTTATATGAATTGCACACAAGATATTTGGGTGAGACACATTTTAAAAGGTTTTAAGATGAAGATTTCAGAACCTATAAAGATTTTATATGATAACACAAGTGCCATAAATATTTCCAAGAATCCTGTTTTGCATGCACAAACCAAGCACATTGAATTGAAGTATCATTTCTTGATAGAAAAAGTTCAAAGCAAAGATGTTATCTTAGAGCATATTTCTACCAAGGAGCAGCTTGTAGATATTTTTATCTAACGTCTACCTAAGACTACTTTTGAGTATCTTAGAAGTCAGTTAGGGGTTGTACCTCTTCATGAAGTTAGTTGAACATGATGTTGACTGCATCAGTCCCTAAAACACTTGCATAATTTTACAAGTGTTGATGTAGAAGTGGATGTATTCCACAGGGGGAGCATCAAGTTGTAGTATGTTGTTGATGCAAAGTGAAATTTCACATTCCATGTTTTACTTTCAATTTGGAATTGTTGTCAAAGGGGGAGAAGAATTATGTGATTATGGGAAGGAAAACTAGTGACAGACTGAAGATAGAGAGAGCATGTGAATACTTGGTAATGTAAACCAGGATTCCTATTCACAATCACAACAACAAGCAATGGTGTTGATATTTTGTATTGCCATCAATGTCACAGGGGGAGATTGTTGGTTTACATTAATGATATGTTATGTTGTCATTGATGTCAATTAAATTGGTAATGATATTGCTAATATTGTTGTTATTGTGGATATTGTAGTGTAAATGGTAGGAAGAGCTTTGTGAAGGTTATTGTAAACCGATATGTAAGTTTGTGAGTTCAACCAATAATCAGAGTAAAAGGTTAAACCCTTTCTACGTTATGTAACCGGTAAACCCTAACCGATCAAGGTTGTTGAATTGGTTATGTTCGTTTATGATCTGATGTTGAGTGGTAATGATGGTGACACATAAGGTCATTGTATGAAGACAAATTCAAAATGTTTTGGCACATTTGTTTGTCTAGGGAATGAACAAAATGTATTTCATGTAATGCAAAATGCGTGATGAATTACCGAGCTTGATGAAACAATAACTAAGGAGCGGTTGAGGTTTTCTTGATTGATGTGTAGAGATTGCTATAAAATCCAACGATCATGCTTGTACCGACTTGTTTGTAATCTCGATGAGAGGATTAGATTTTTGTTGTGTTACTGACCTAACTGATTTGTATTTAAGCTCGATGAAGTTATTTTATTTAGTGTTGGCAAGAGTTGGTAGAAATCAGTTGTGTGTGTGATTGCCGAACCGAAGAATGAGTCTGTAGTTTTAGTAAAGGTTGATAGAAGCTTAAATGGATCTGATCAAGCAAATGTAGTGCTATTTAGGTAGATCAAAAAACTCCTATTGTTTTCTAACAATTACTGTAGAATTGAAATCCCCTAACTGGGTAAGCTCTAATAAGCCTAGTTACTTATTAAATCCTCTAACAAGGTGGTCCATTAGATTGGATTTTCAAATCCTCTATTGAGGTTACTCCTTACAAGGTAGTTTCTTCTAACAAGGCATTTGTAGTCAATCCCTTTACCGAGTGATTCTTAATAGGATAAGTTCTTCACAGGACTTTTGTAAAAGCTTTAACAGGCTTCGCTCCTAACAAGGCGAACTTCAGAAGATTTCAGATATTATCTTGTGAGTCTCATCTCACCGTGGTTTTTATCTATTTGGTTTTTCCACATATAAATACTTGTCTCATGTGGTTATGATCTTATGATTGATTTCATTAACTATTTATGATAAGGCATGATAACCAAAAGCATTGAGAAGTGAAGTATTGACATATGATAAAGTATTTGGATGTTTACAAGTTTAATGTTGTTTACTGTTAAGTTGTTGTAATAATCAAACGGTATTCTTATGAGTGTTGATCTTGACAATGGTATTTCTTTGATAACATTACTTTGCATGTTTGAGTTTGAGTTGAGCAAAGTTTGTATCAGTTTTCCTAGTTACTGATTCACCCACCCCCCCCCCCCCCTCAATAATCTACCAGATACTTATTCTTTCATCATACCATCAGGCACACTACCTAGAGCGTACTACTCATTACAAAAGAGTCACTGACTACAGAGATGTTATAACCACCTCAAGATAATTGGACACCAATCCAGAAGAATGAACTGCCAGAGATAGCATCTAACATGCTTGATTACAGTCCCAATTAAGCTCAATACTGAAGGCCTTTGACCTCTTACTTAAACCCAATTCGATCACCTATGATTGACCATGTCTCCTTTGCATATGATATATCATTACATGACCACGACACACGATCTACAATGAGATATTACATCAATTTATATAAACCCTAAGGCCTAAACCAATTAGGTTGGCCACCTAAAAGATATTACTATAAGATCATTACATATATCCATATTACAATGATATGCCATGCTGGCTTTAGACCAAAACAATGATAAACAATCCATAGAACATCCAGGTAACGTGTATAGAACACGTTAACATGATATTGATCCATAACCTAGATAGGTACTAGACCTAATCTGGGTCCACCACACCAAAGTGATGTCTCCAGTCAATTGAGGCATGATCAAGGATCACCTTCTACATCCTGAGCTCCATCTAGAAGCCGCACCAACACCACTTAGCATTTTGTCAAAGATTCTCAGTGAAAGCTCTGTCGGTTAAACCTTAAATCCTTATCGGTATAGGCTTACTAGAGTGTAAGATAGCATCCGATCATCAATTCAATACCAACTGACTAAAAAGTACTCTAGAAACATCAAACCAAACATATTCCATTGATACAAACATGTCGATAGTATCCAACTGATAGTCCCTTCTGCCGGTAACACTAGTTCTTCTACCGGTAACCAAAATTTGTCTATCGATAACCAATTATAATAGCTAGTGCTGACATCAATGACAAAACTTCAATGCAATATATAATTAATTCCTTCATATTTCCAATAGATTCTAGTCTTATAACACAATGGCAAGAATTTGTTAGTCCCAACCGGTGCTGAGAGGGGAGGGATGAATCAACACTTGATCAAATTTTCACAATTAAAACTTTTAACTCTAATCTGCATTTATTTAATATTCATCAATATACTTTATCACTGAATTAGATTATGCATGCATGAAAAGTTGATAGTGATAGCAAGATTTATCTCATGGAAATGCAAATGGGAGAAAACCACGGTATGAGTAGGAACTCACAAAATTTTTACTCTTCTGGAGTGCGCTCGATGAGGAGGCATCCCTGTTAGGAGATTACAAAGACACTTTTTAGGTGCCACCCGGTTAAGGGATTTTGTTTAAGTCCGGTTAGTCCCTTTACCTTGTTAAAGGTAGCCTGATTAAATGAATTAAAAACATCAATTAAGATGTCACCCGGTTAAGGGATTTTACAAAAGGGACTTGTTAAAGTCCACCCGGTTAAGGAATTTAAGTTGCATTGGTTAGAAAGCAACAAATGGATGATTTACTAACTTAGCTACTGATAGCTTGATCAAATCATAATGGTAATCACACTCTATCAACAACGATTGTGTCTTCTCTACACAACACCAATTTTCTTCTTTGGCTCTGCACTCTACTAGTCCTTTGACCTTTGGCTTTGTACTCTGTCGGTTCTCTGACCTTTGACTATGCACTTTTCCATTCTTCTGTCTCTTGGTTCTACACTCAGCCGGTCTACCTCAAACACCGTTTGCTTTACTAAATCCTTTTAGCACTTCCTCTCACTCCTCTCTTCACTTTGTATGGCCTTCTACAAGATCCACTTTTTGCAAATTTTACGATCAACTTTTTCTGAATGAATTCAAAAATACTTTATACATTTTCTTCTGACACCTTCAGGTGTTCCCTCAAATAAAGAAATCACAGATTATAAAAGATTTCAAATTCAAAATCTCCCACTCTTTCTTAGCACACCCTGCAACAATTCCGCCAAGTGTTCAATGAATTATGCCACCGCATCTTCCAAAGATCGTAACTTTTGGGTCAAGTTCAGTCAATTAAAAGTGAACCACAAAATCCGCAGGTAATCATGCTTGACTATGTTGTTCTCAAATAATGAGAAACCCAATTTCACCTGCAATTGATCTATGAAATAGCCAATTTCAATCTATGAAGAATCTTAAGACTTGGACAACATAACATAGGATCCCAATGATCCTCCTACACTTTAGGTTCTGTTAGATCTAGGGGGGGGACACCCTTTGATGCATTAAACTTAGATCCATTACTCACATATGACAACCTCAACAAAATCAAATAGATCTCATTAAAGGTTCAAAAAACAAGGAGGGTACTGTAGATGGGCTAGATCTACACTTACAACTCAGCAATGTTTGAATCATGAGATGGATGGAACACTACCACAGAACAAAAAAAATAAAGATATACTGATTTGATTTTAAAATGTTGCAAGTAACTTATAGCTGTAATAGATCAGTGCCTCAATCTGGGCATAGAGTCAATACAAATAGCCATAAATGATATCCAAGTTGCACATCAGATTTATTGAAAGATATCCTTGTATTAATGCCTAACATTAATACATTCTAAACTGCAAATCAAAAGATAATACAAATCCAAACATTAATTCAGTTTCATAATTTTTGCTCATCGAATTTAAATCCCTTTTGTAAAAGATGCCTAAGAACAGGAATTACACTCTCTCTTGGAGAGGATAAATTCAAACTCCCTTGAAGACTAGATTTATTGAAATTGAAAAATGACTGAAGACAATCCAATGGAAATGTATATATGCCTTACATATATATGACCTGCAACTAATAATTTATAGCTAAATGTATCTATTCAATGACAAAAGAATGGGAACATCAACAGTTACAACCAACAAAATTAAATGCATAAGGCTGGAACCCCTCTGTGAAATCTCCTTTGGAGAAATTCTCCAAAAAACTAGAACCCTTACAAATGAGAAGAACTGAGAATATAAAGAAGAGGGAAAAATATCAAATCTGCCTCACACATTGCTAAGTATCCTCTTTCCCCAACTAAAAAATTCTTGGCATCATGCCCATGGAAACTTCTATCAAAATATCTAATATTTGTTGAAACTAATTGCAGAAACGAACTCCCCATTCCAAGAGATTTCCAATGACATATAATACTTGCATATTTGGGTAAAAAATACCCCTCTAGTGAATTAATCCCGGATGCAGACCAACCATTTAAATTTTTGAATTTTTGTATAGTTGGAACTATATTATTTAACTTTGATTTTTACCTTTGCGCTCTGCCACATGTCAACCTCTTGTTCACTCGAAATCCACCTGGGCACCCCTTGACCTGCCACCTCATCTTAGTCGGACCCACCATTCAGTCACTAGGTCACAATTGTTAACCGTCATGCAACTTTACATTGCGGTATACTGACAGTCGTCAGATTAGCTCCAACATGCTCGACCTTTAATTTCGGTTTCTATCACAAATTTTGGTTGCCTCAGGATGCATGCCTACACGTGGGGTCCACTGAGTCGCCAAGCAACCTCTTGTCAAAAGCCTTTAAGCTTTGACACTATAGATGTGTGTGGCATTGCTTTTAAATATAACAAATTTTCTCCCCACTACCAATGTGGGATAAATGTCTTTACACATTCCCTTTGCATTTGCTTGAAAATTTCCTAAGTCTCTCCTCAGCCATGCACAGAGGATCTGATAAAGGTTGTGTAATTTGGTTTTACACCTGCCAAGTGCATTTGTTTGAAAAACTTCCATCGCCCTCCATCTGCTATGCCATCACGCCATCTGCCAAGGAGGAGATGGATGGAGATCGTGGACTTTGGGCTTTACCTACCAATAGCATTTACATGAAATTTTCTTAAAGCCATTTCAACGCCTGCCAATTTCATGCACAACAAGGAAGAAATGGAAAGGTCACGTGGAAGATAACTTCATGCCTGCAAATTGCAGTTGTTGACAGTTTCTAAAGCCTCTTCAATCTCCACTTCTAATTTAACGCGGGGAGGATGTTGGTTGGCATTTCATGTGCCAATTACATTTGCTGAAAGTTTTTTAATGCCCTCTAAACATTCACTTTCCAACCCACGACAGGAACTTGGCTTTACGCATGCCAATATGCATTTGTTTGAAAACTCTTAAAATGACTTCTCCATTATTACGCCATCTGCAGGAGAAGGATTTGGTAATACACCTGCCAATTGTATTTGCCTGAAGGTTTCTAATGCCTTTTCAACATTTCGCAGGAGATGATGGCTTTACACCTAGCAAGTGAATTTGCTTGAAGGTTTCAAATGTCCATGTAGGAAGGACATTTGCTTTAAGCTTGTCATTTCATTTGCCTGAAGTTTATAATGCCTTCACCACACATGAGAATGTTGGCGTTGTTTCAGAGTGGAGTTTAATCTTTACATCTGCCAATATGAAGTTACTTGAAACTTCTATTAGCATCTTGATAATAAGCCTTTAAACTCTTATGTTTACCTTCAAACATTCTTGTGTCTCTTTGAAGTCACATTTTAATAGTAGATAGGGTCAAATTGGTACAATCCACAAAACCCTTAGATGTCTTTGATATCTTCCCCACTTTAAAATATTTTTGTTTCTTAATCACGGATGACTTAACTAAAACTTCAACATCTCCTCCAAAGTGGTAATACAAAATCATAGGCCAGGTCGGGCCCAAAAAGTGGGCCCGGCTAAAAAATATTTCATTTTCATTAAACTGACCCTTGAAATGCCTCAGGCACCTTGAGCATACTTCTGGAGTTGATCTGCACAATTTTCTAATCATTAAAACTCAATCTGCAACTGTCAAAGAAATGTGTCACATTTTCACATTTAAACCCAAAGAGGAATTTCAAAAAGTGGTCAAAACCCCTTTTTGGACTTCACAAACTGATAGGTGTGTACTCTAATATGTTAACTTTCATCCTACAAAACCAATCCTCATGACGAATCCCAGGTGGAGAGATATTAATGCACAAAGTTTATTAAATGGCTCTGTCTGCACTTGAACTTGATAAAAACAATGTGCAGGGACCTCAAAATGCCTTTACTAAAAATATTGAATGATCTCCGTAGATCTTTAAATCCAGGGCATAGATACTTTGAAGTACAAAGAAGACCATTGAATGTTCAGTTCAACCAAAAGGCTGACTGGGTGTAAGATATAAGCTCATGAAAATGGCCACTGTAAGAGATGTAACAATGAAAGTTGAGAAAACTGAATAAAATGGCTCAAGAAACCATCTTGGAAAACTGATCAAACGGATTGGTAGGAGCTTCAAATTGGAGACATAGCTTGTCTTTCATACTAGTAGTACCTCGGAATAATCATTCTAATATAACACTCATCTAGGCATCTTTTACACATATGCAAAGTGGTGTTCTGACTAGTTGTTAAAACAGGGACTTATGCAAACAATAAAAACTGGAAATGGATTGGGCTTACCAAATTGAACAAATGGATTCATAAGGGCTTGAATGTTGGCACGTGGACTCATCTATATGCATACAATTCAATGTACTTTGAATTTCAACATGACGATCAACTGGTCATAAAATGCAAGGCCTCAAAGTGGGCCACTTAGTAAAATTTGAAAATGTGCAAAGAATAACTTTCAGTCCACCCCTTGAAATGGGTTCTTGATAAACTGATCTAAACTGAAATCTGAAAGTTGTAGGACACATTTCCCAAGTCTTACCCCTTGAAATCAACTAGCTCCATTTTACGCTTCTTCAAAACAGGCCTATCAGGTTGACTCATTAGGTGGTCCTTTGAAAGTGCAGGTGCAAAATTTTGAATTGAGCCTCTCAAATTCCTCAATTTTTTATGAGTCCCAGTAGTGGCTCTGACTGGGGATGGTTGATTGCAAGATCAACACAAAAATCTAGAATCTTTGGTAGAGAAGACCACCCAAAATTAGATCACGTCTCTTCTTCTAAAAAACAAGGGTTCCTTATTCTACTCGAACAACAAGGCTCCTTATTTAAAACCACACAACTAAAAACAAAGCAATTGTACAATACAAATATAATTTACAAAATGGCCCCGAGCCATCAAAGTTGAAACCAACTCTTTCCCTTATCAAAAATCTGGTTCTCATCACTTAATAATGTAAACAATCTGAAGCAAACATTGATCATTAGAGAGGTGTTTCTATTATGACGTGCATCTTTTAGCATGCTTTTCCAATCAACATTATATGCATACTCATCATGAACATAATTTTAAACCTTACTTTCATGATCAACTACTGAAACATATCCATTCTTTTCATCATCTACTAAATGCAATAAATCAACATCTTTAATATCCCTCTTGAAAAAATGAACATACCTCTGGCTCAAGCATATAATTTGAATTAAGATTTGAACATTCACTCATCTTTGCATGAAAAACTTCAAGATGGGGTTCAAACACACTAGTAAGCAATCCATTACAAAAATCTTCATCCTGACATGTCACTGTTGCATGGAACAATATCAACATCATGAATTGGTTCATCATTTACAACATCTGGTTGGTCAATTATTTCTTCATACAAAGGGTTAGAAACCAAATGAAGAATCCCCTTATGAACATTGTGACAATGAAGTGGTTGGTCCATATCTATATCGACATCAAATAGAATATTAGAATATTTTCTAAAGATACCATCCATCCTATCATCATAATCATCTTCATCAGACAAAGAAGAAATTGAAAGTGGGCCGGAACTATCTTCAGCATTCCATGTTTCACAACCACAAAATTTCATCCTATGACTATCATTCTGAGAATCAAGATAGTCATACTTACCTTCCACAATTGATCTTCTTTACCAATAGAACACTCATCATCAGCCAAAGAATAAAAATGAATATCACTGCCATTTACTTCATCTAATGAATTTCCAACATGTTCACTTAAATTTTCTATCACAAAACTATCTGTTAGATCAGCATGTTGTTCATCAAATGTATAAGCATTCAATTCACAGTCCTTTTCTGAAAAATCCTCTTCACCACATTGCAGAAGGTCTTCATTCATAACTCTAAGGCTCTCCAATATTTGAACTTTCTTTTCCACAACTTCAAGGGATTTTCTAAGTTCTGCAATCTTCTGCAATTGCATTGCACTTTGCTGTTCAATGTGACATTCTTTAAAAATATGTTCATCAATGTGCGCTCTATTTTCATTGCAATCACTTGTACTATTTGTAAAGCGGAAAATCGCGATCGAACCCTAGTTGCCCTCCCCTCTTCCAACTCCGAGGAGAGAGAAGGGAGATTCACTAGGGTTGATGGTTTTCACTTAGGGGAGAGACTTTACATTCAAAAGAGGGGTTGAAACCCACAAGATCCAATCCCACACAATGCAAGATTGGATGCTACATGAATTTCAAGGGTTATGACAGCAAGGCTACCCTCTTTTGTAAAGAATGTGCATAGAAGAATTGAGCTAGGAATGCATAGAAAGTGACAAAGATTCGCTTATAAACTGAGATAGGGATACAGTATGAAGCTGCGGACCTGGAATTAGCAGTAAAATGTCGATACGGCGCTGTCCTGCAAATTTGAGCAAAATTTGTCGGGACGATGGCGCCCGAGCGCCATGGTCCTCCGAAAAATCCGCGAAACGAAGGAGGATCTGTTCGTCTCTGCACAAGGATTTCAGATCTTCAATTTCAGCCGCGTACCTGCAACCTACACACAGAAAAGCGAAGACGATTGGGGGGTTAGGGATTAGGGGTTTGCCTTTAGGTCAAACCCCGGTTTTGGAATTAACCAAGAAATGAGCAAGTGCTGTAAATGTAAATGACTGTAAAACAAGTACTAATACCTTGTTCTAAGGATGTTTGTATCCTTATGTGCGAAGGTATAGATGTTGTATGTTGTTGTAATATGTAGTATGTGATCTCCTCTTCAATGGTTGAATCCTTGACTTGAATGCAACACTTAGCCTTGAATGGAGACTTAGAAGGAATGCTTGAATGCTTGAATGCTTGAGTATAATTTCCACGCCTTGTACACATATCCTCTTCATGCCAAATGAGAGAGAAAAATGTAGTTTATATACTTGTCAATTAGGGCTGATAGACTGATTTTCCCGACCTTAGGCCGACCAGGAAAGTTAATTTCCAAATTGCAAACAAAAAGACCCGAGACCCCTTAGGACACCGGGCCCGAAATAGGACCCAGGGACCAGGGTGTTGGGCGCCCTGGTCCTGAAGGACCAGGGCGCAGGGCGCTCTGGTCCCACCTCCTGGGACAGCAGGGTGCAAGGAGGTTCAGGCCAGCGTGCTTGAAAAATGCAGTTTTCCGTGTCGTGAGCAAGTTTCAGGGTCTCCATTCAGGTTGCGTGTTGCGTCGCCATCGTGAAGACCGAAATGCAGTCGAAATTGCAAGTGTCGCAATTTTAGGACGCTACATTTAGCCCCCACTTTAGCGGGAGTATGTATGCTCATACTTCCGGTAAAGTACAAGGAAACAATATTGAAAGACTTTCACCACGTCAAGGAGGCAAGATACACCAAGCCCCCAGTGGACTAAGGATCTTACGACTTCGATTGACAAAGTAAAAGGGAAGATCACGAGGGAGAACCATGACTGTCAGTAGTAAGGTTCCCTCACTATGAGTCATGCAAGAAAGATATCAAAAATTTTCAAGGCAAGGCTAAATTTGCCAAGAAATTTTCAAGTATCTTGAAAAGATATGAACGGGATGTATGCCCCCCTACGTTAAAGCGATCGCACACGCCTCACCGGGGGTGATTGTTTTAACGTAGTGATACATATAAGAAATGAGAAAGGAGCACGTTATCGCAAGGATTTAGCCCCCAAGCGTGAGATAAGCCCAAGGATAATAGACACAAAACACAAAGCACGAGGTGACTTCGCTTTCCTCGGGGTCAGTATGCTGTATGATAATTCATGTATATCATATGTATGTATGCATAATTGTTCTTCATTCCCCAATCAAGGAAGGTCACCTAGAAGAAGGGAACACATGTGTCTTTTGAGTCAACATGAGAGAGATCGAGAGATCTCAATGTTGTGCATCGTCCTCAAGTAGACAACACTAAGGACAACAAATAGAAGAATGAGAATAACATATAGAAGAAGTAACACAAGAGAGGAGGAGAGAATCTGCTATGCTAATGTAACTAGTCTAGCACGTCATCTACCCCCCGATCTTGCTGATCAATGTTTCGGGAAGGTAGGGAACACGCTAGAGGAGGAACATCCAACACAGCAGATGGAGCTATCACAAGATCCAAACAAGGGCTATGTTCATATTCCAAGCCACGTTGTTCTTGTCTAGGAGCTAGGATAAGTGATTTAGAAAATTCATTAGATAAATGGTTATCAATATCAACAAGTTCATATTCACTATCAGAAGCAAGAGGAGAAGTAGCATTTTCATCATGAATAACATTTTCATCTATATCATCATCAAGATTTATAAAAATAGGATCTTTAACTCGCACAGGATCAAGACCATCATGCATCTTATGTTTAGGAGATTTAGGGTCAATGTCCAGCTGAGGAGAAAATGGAATAATGCTTGTTGAAGGTGTTTTTGGAGATTGCAAAGTTTGAGAAGCAGCTGTTTGAGCTCTAAGACGACGCTTTCGTCGGCGTTCACGTGCCGAACGATTTCGTCTAGTCTTAGTAGGAAGTGAAGAAGATTGAGGAGGAGGAATGTTCTCATCCTTAGCACTTGGGTGTTTAGGTTGTGGTCTCTTAGGCTGGATAATAGGAGAAGAGGAAGGTCTCTTCTCTCTATAAAAAGAAGGAGGAGGAACAACTCCATATAAAGGAGGAATATTTGGTTTAGGAAGGAGACCAAGTCCATCATGACGAGGAGGTATAGGTCTACCTTTAGAAAGTTTATTAGGCATAGACATAGTCACATCCATGGTGATGGGTTGGGAATCTTCTTGAGAAAAGACATTAGTTTTATCTTTCAAAGGAAGAACTTCCTTCTCAAGAATGATAGGAATATCAAGTTTGGGTGTTCTAGGTTCACTTAGAGATAGGATCATATCTTTTTTCCACTTTTGATAAGATTTGAAAAGATGATCACTTCGCGGAGGAAGAGATTGGAATTGTTTAGGCCAAAAGTAATCAACAGGAACACTAGAAGTTCTTTCAGCTGGTTTAAAGAGACTATGATTGACAGTAACAACTTCACCATTATGGGGAAATTTCAAACACTTGTGAATAGGAGAAGCAATAGCTTTCATGGAAGATAGCCAAGGATAGCCAAGCTTCACACAAAATTGTTCGGAAGATGGAATAATAGCAAAGTTCACATCAAGAGATTTGTTATGGACCTCTATAGGCAATGTAATAGAACCAATTGCAGGAGAAGAAAATGCATCAAATAGTTTCACAATCACATTTTTTTTGTCATAGATCACTTGATTCAATTGCAAAGTAAAAAGAAATTCTTCAGTAATAACATTAACCATGCACGAAGGATCAATAAGCACTCCACGGCAAGGTGTATTCTTGACTTTTGCAACTATGTATAAAGGACCATCAGGTGCCCTAATGGTTTCACTGGAATCAAATGTGATGGAAGGTTCTTTAGGGTTTTCTTGCTGCTCTACAAAGTTAATCACATTCGGAGTCATAGACACAAGACCATCAGATGAGAGAGAAGAATCATTAGCCTCAATTGCATTAGAGGTATGAGAAGGTAATGGATCAGTGAAAATCTGAAGATTTTGATTAGGAGGAGCTACAGATGTGTTGCCTTTATCATTCACTCCGGAAACAGAAATAGTATTATTATCAATCAAATCTTGAATTTTACCTTTTAAAGAAAAACATTTTTCAGTATCATGCCCAGGCTGACGATGAAAGTGACAAAAAGCTTTGCTATCAAAATAAGGTGAAGTAATCTTTGCAGGATCAATTTGTCTTATAGGAGGAAGAGTAAGCACATTTTGTTCCAATAACTTATTCATAATACTATGCAATGATTCATTCAAAGGAGTATACTTTCTTTCTTTCTTGAAAAATTTAGAAATAGGAGGCACACCTGATGCTGCATTCACATTGTTGTTGATGATGTTTTCATTGAATTTGATGGAATCTCTGTTCGGTTCAAACTTCCCAAATGGTTGTTGACTGCTATCACCCTTATCACTCGGAGCCATAGGATGTGATTGTTCCATTTGACTCACAGTCAGTTGATAATTGTGAAGAGTTGCACACAACTGTTGGAAAGAAGTAAACTCAGAAAACAGGAGTTTGTCTCGAATATCTTTTTGTAAATTAGAAATAAAGATTCTTTGAATATCATTGTCAGGCACTGGAAAAGAAATTTGAGCATACAAATGCTTATATCTACTAATGAAATCAGTCACTTTTTCTTTAACACCTTGTTTACAATGCATTAAATCAATCAAAGTAACTTTAGGACTTATATTGTTTTGAAATTGTTGAATGAAAGCATTTGCAAGTTGTTCGAAAGAAGTAATAGAATAGGAAGGCAACGAGCAATACCATTGTAGGGCTTTGTCTCTTAATGTTCTAGTAAACAATTTTGCAAGCAACCTTTGGTCATAAGCAAAATCAGTACATATTGTTTGAAAAGTCTTAACATGTGTTAGAGGATCACCTTTACCATTATAAAGCTCCAAATGCGGGATTTCAACATGTTTAGGAGGGATAGCTCGAACAATGTCAAGAGAAAGTGGGCTCGCAACATCAAATGTGGGCACACTAAACTTTGATTGATTCATAGAGGCAATTTGTTGTTGTAAAGAAGAGACAGTTTGTGCAAGATTGTTAATTGTTGCTTCAGTCGAAGGGTTCATATTAGACGTGTTAGATTGAGAAGGAGGTGTTATGTTATTGAAAGAAGGTAAAGAGTAAGGTGGTGGGACTCTATGATAATTAGTCATAGGAGATGATTGGACAGGAGGAACACTACAAGGAGGAATGGAATGGTTAAACGAATTGCCCCCTTGCGTCATGTTCATTTGTGGAGATGTAATAGGAACACTCATTGAAGGAATGAATGAAGAAGTCGGATTAAATGAAGGAAGAGGGTTAATTGAAGAAGAAGAGTTGCCCCCATGACTGGTGATCATAGGAGGAATGTCTTGTATAGAAGTAGTCATTATGTTTGATGTAAAGGTAGGTATGCTAGCCATAGAAGTCATCAAAGGAATAGAATGATTGACTTGTGTAGGAGGTTGTGTATAACCTAAAGATTCGGTACAACTCTTTATAGGCATCACGTTCGAGTTCACAATGTGTGAAATACCACGCAAAATATCAATTCCATTCTTATCACTTTGAAGCATACGTTTTAGACCCTCAATTAAAGGAAGAGCTTGACTATCGGGATACTCATGAGACATCCATTGGTGAAAATCGTCAAATTGGTTATCCAATTTTGAAAGTTGTTCTACAGAAACCTCATGGAGAGCTCCTTCATCATTAGGAGGATTAGAGGAATTACCCATGTCCTCGTTAAAAAGGCTATTCAAATTAGGTTCCATCTCCTCAGTAATTAAACCTCGGAAAGACTTAATTCTACGGCTTCGTCTAATGGGAATAGTGTAAGTAGGGCTTATTGTTGTAAAACTCATGCGCTAGAGAGAGAGAGAAGATTTTGAATTTAGAGGTAGCAATTTTCAGTAAAATCAGCCAATCTTCTAGATTTAAGCTGTTAAATGCAATCATGACAGTCTCCCGAAATTTCGGAAAAAATGTCCAGGACCGTGGCGCTCGGAGTGCAACACGGTCCTTGCAACTTTTTTCGAAATTTGCAGGGATGAAAGGTATGATGATTTTAGAGCTAATCTGAAAAAATTGAGTGATTTTACGATCTGTATATAGGCCAAATTAAAGTTGCAATCTCGAACTTGAACCCTACCAAGATTGTCGAAAAATGCAAAAATTTGAATTTT
This sequence comes from Cryptomeria japonica, assembly GCF_030272615.1. Taxonomy (NCBI): domain Eukaryota; kingdom Viridiplantae; phylum Streptophyta; class Pinopsida; order Cupressales; family Cupressaceae; genus Cryptomeria; species Cryptomeria japonica. Next base: position 173,345,807 of record NC_081409.1, read on the forward strand.
GAAAAAGAGAGGGAAACTGAAATTTTGAATTTTATGATTTTAGAGGGAATGCCAAAAGCAATGCAAGTTTTGAAATTCAAAAATTGACTCAATTTCACGCAAAATTCAATTTTGAAAGTGGAAATTAAAGTTGTTGTAATTAAGCACTTAATTTCAAAAGTCACAAATTGTAAGAATTTGAATAAAGCACTGAAATTTTGAATGAATGCAAACACACTTTTCAGATTTAGGATAGTAAGAATCACAATTTTAACACAAAATTTCAGTTTCAATGATTTTTGAATGTTTAGAAGCCTTAATCCAAGCAATCACAAGACCAACTTTGACTGTAATTTTGAAGGTGTTAAAATTGATAAAATCAGCCAAAATTCTGGATTTTAGCAGGAAAATACAGTAAGATCTTGCTCCCAAAATTTCGAAAAAAATGTCGGGGACGATGGCGCTCGGAGTGCACACGGTCCTCGCAACTTTTTTCCAAATTTTCAGGGATGAAAGATATTGTGATTTTATTGCGGAATCCAAAGTTACAGCTGATTTGGAGATGTTTTGATCGGTCAAATTGTCGGACAAAGGTTGAATCAAGAGGGTTTCAAAAATTAGGGTTTTGACACTTAACCACTTAATTTTCAAAATTAAAGCACAAATATGAATTGATAATTTGTAATAGAAGGGCAGATCTGAAACAAGCATTAATAATTAAACATTTCGCAAGCTTAATTTTCAAAAAGAAATTTTAGGGTTTTTATGCAATCACCTCTAAAATTTTGCAAAAGATCAAACATGGAAATGTAATCAAGGAATCAATTTTCAGATATAATCATGAATAATCAGAAAGGATGTTCACATCGGGTTCACCAAAATGTAAAGCGGAAAATCACGATTGAACCATAGTTGCCCTCCCCTCTTCCAACTCCGAGGAGAGAGAAGGGAGATTCACTAGGGTTGATGGTTTTCACTTAGGGGAGAGACTTTACATTCAAATGAGGGGTTGAAACCCACAAGATCCAATCCCACACAATGCAAGATTGGATGCTACATGAATTTCAAGGGTTATGACATCAAGGCTACCCTCTTTTGTAAAGAATGTGCATAGAAGAATTGAGCTAGGAATGCATAGAAAGTGACAAAGATTCGCTTATAAACTGAGATAGGGATACAATATGAAGCTGCGGACCTGGAATTAGCAGTAAAATGTCGATACGGCGCTGTCCTGCAAATTTGAGCAAAAGTTGTCAGGATGATGGCGCCCGAGCGCCATGGTCCTCCGAAAAATCCGCGAAACGAAGGGGGATCTGTTCGTCTCTACACAAGGATTCCAGATCTTCAGTTTCAGCCGCGTACCTGCACCCTACACACAGAAAAACGAAGACGATTGGGGGGTTAGGGATTAGGGGTTTGCCTTTAGGTCAAACCCCGGTTTTGGAATTAACCAAGAAATGAGCAAGTGCTGTAAATGTAAATGACTGTAAAACAAGTACTAATACCTTGTTCTAAGGATGTTTGTATCCTTATGTGCGAAGGTATAGATGTTGTATGTTGTTGTAATATGTAGTATGTGATCTCCTCTTCAATGGTTGAATCCTTGACTTGAATGCAACACTTAGCCTTGAATGGAGACTTAGAAGGAATGCTTGAATGCTTGAATGCTTGAGTATAATTTTCACGCCTTGTACACATATCCTCTTCATGCCAAATGAGAGAGAAAAATGTAGTTTATATACTTGTCAATTAGGGCTGATAGACTGATTTTCCCGACCTTAGGCCGACCAGGAAAGTTAATTTCCAAATTGCAAAAAAAAAGACCCGAGACCCCTTAGGAGATCGAGCCCGAAATAGGACCCAGGGACCAGGGTGCTGGGCGCTCTGGTCCCACCTCCCGGGACAGCAGGGTGCAAGGAGGTTCAGGCAGGGTGCTTGAAAAATGCAGTTTTCCGTGTCGTGAGCAAGTTTCAGGGTCTCCATTTAGGTTGTGTGTTGCGTCGCCATCGTGAAGACCGAAATGCAGTCGAAATTGCAAGTGTCGCAATTTTAGGACGCTACACTATTAAAATTTTCTGAATTAATTTTGTGCACAACTTTCATATTAGAAAGATCATCAACATGATTATAAGAAGTTAAATCTGAAAATACTCTTACTTCATCTTCAACACAATTGTCATTATCAATATCTATATGAGGATCAACCATTGTTTGCACCAAACAACTCTAATTTTCATTTGGAATAAAATTATCATGGTTGCCAGCACAAGTATGAACACCAAAACTCTGAACATTACTTCTCACTTCACACTTAGTTGCAACATTACAAACACTATGACAACGGACAATGGTAGATAAAAGTCCTTTAGGAATGCCATATTTTAAGTTTTTCTCTATGTCCATGGCTGTCACAAAAGCCTGATGTAATGTCTTTGGTTCTTTATCCCTCAACATGTAACTCATCTTACTTCCAAAAGAATCCAAATAAATCACTAAAAATACTTTGTCATTCAGTCTATACCCTTGTGGGATCTCAGCCAATGCTTTGAAAAATCTGACATTGAAGGCTGGCACTAATTCACCTTCCTCAACTCTAATCTCCATCAACTTCCTCAGCATATCATTAAAGTTTATTCTTTCAGAAAATTTCTTGAGAAAAGATGCAACTAATTCTTCCCATGAGGGAATAGGAGCTTCCTGCAAAATGAGAACCAAATCCTGGTATCCCCTTTCAAGCTCTGCACAAACAACTTCATGCAAATATCCTCATGATAGATATCATAGTCATTCATTAAATCAATAAAGTTTTGCACATGCATTTTTGCTGATTGTAACTAGTCCCCATTAAAAAATGGTAAATGCTTCCTTATGTCACTTGGAATCTGATTCGGGTAACCAGGTATGCCATCAAAACACAATGGCACATAACCTTTAATAGATAAATTTCTACAACAATACATTACTAGTTGCAACCTTGCTTGAATACATTCATTATTTTGAACCAATAAGAATTATTGCAGCTAGAGTCTACCTTCCCTATTATTCAAAATACTTCACCCATGCTTTTAAGTTGATAGGAGCATGCAACCTAACTTATTCTTTTTCCTTCTTAGTGCTGAAATTTACTTGGTAAGGAACAAATTTTCTTACAATCTTTAATATCAATTTCAGCAAATCCCTGGATATTGCACCTGTTGCTCTAGTATTTGGTGAGATCTTTCTTAGATCTTCTAACATTGTACATTGATCTTCATACAGAGTCGCCACTTCCTTCACAGAGGAAAATAAAATTTAACCACTGATCTTTACTCTTAAACACTTTCAGATTTCTGGGTCATACCACATAGCAGAGTCACATAATATTTTCAAATTTCATAGCAACAAAACCTTCCAGGATATACAATTTCAAATCTGAAAGTAACTTTCATATTTCTAAACTTTTGAGACTCTTCCCCAAATGAATTTTGGCCAGACTCATGGGTTTGTCTGCAATCAACAAGGTGAATACAACTTTTCTCAACCTTATTGAAAATGCAATTACAAGACACTCTCCGTCCCCAACAGAGTCACCATTTTTGTTGTTCTCAAAAAATGAGAAACCTAAGTTCACCTGCAATTGATCTATGAAATAGCCAATTTCAATCTACAAAGAACCTCAGGACTTGGACAACATAACATAGGATCCTAATGATCCTCCTGCACATCAGGTTCTGCTAGACCTACGGGGGGACACCCTTTGATGCATTAAAATTAGATCCATTACTCACATATGACAACATCAACAAAAACAGATAGATCTAATTAAAGGTTCAAAAAACAAGGAGGGTATTGTAGATGAGCTAGATCGACACTTACAACTCAGCAATGTTTGAATCATGAGATGGATGGAACACTACCACAGAACAAAAAAAAGAAAGATATTCTGATTTGATTTTAAAATGTTGCAAGTAACTTCTAGTTGTAATAGACCAGTGCCTCAATCCGGGCATAGAGTCAATACAAATAGCCATAAATGAAATCCAAGTTGCACATCAGATTTAATGAAAGATATCCCTATATTAATGCCTAACATTAATACATTCTAAACTTCAAATCAAAAAATCATACAAATCCAAACATTAATTCAATTTCATAATTTCTGCCCATAGAATTTAAATCCCTTCTGTAAAAGATGCCTAAGAACAGGGATTACACTCTCCCTTGGAGAGGATAAATTCAAACTCCCTTGAAGACTGGATATATTGAAATTGAAAAATGGCTGAAGACAATCCAATGAAAATGTATATATGCCTTACATATATATGACCTGCAACTAAAAATTTATAGCTAAATGTATCTATCCAATGACAGAAGAATTGGAACATCAACAGTTACAACCAAGAAAATTAAATGCATAAGACTAGAACCCCTCTTGGAAATCTCCTTTGGAGAAATTCTCCAAAAACTGGAACCCTTACAAATGAGAAGAACTGAAAATATAAAGAAGAGTGAAAAAGATCAGATCTGCCTCACACATTGCTAAGTATCCTCTTTCCCCAACTGAAAAATTATTTGCATCATGCCTAGGGAAACTGCTCTCAAAATATCTGATATTTGTTGAAATTGATTGCGGAAACAAACTCCCCATTTTGAGAGCTTTCCAACGACATATAACTCTTGCCTACTTGGGTAAAAAAATACCCCTCTAGTGAATTAATCTCGGATGTAGACCAGTCATTTCAATTTTTGAATTTTTTCTATAGTTGGAACTATATTATTTAACTTTGATTTTTACCTCTGTGCTCCGCCACGTGTCAGCATCTAGTTCGCTCAAAATCCACCTAGGCGCCCCTTGACCAGCCACCTATTGGCCACCTCAGCATCGCCGGAACCACCATTCAGTCACTGGGTCATGATGGTTAACCGTCGTGCAACTTTACATTGCGGTATATCGATAGTTGTCAGATCAGCTCCAACCTGCTCAACCTTTAATTTCCATTTCTATCGTGAAATTTGGTTGCCTTGGGATGCGTGTGCACGTGTGGGGTCCACTGAGTCACCAAGCAACCTCTTGCCTTTAAGCTTTGACACTATAGATGTGTGTGGCATTTCTTTTAAATATAACAAATTTCCTCCCCACTACCAATGTGGGATAAATGTCTCTACACAAGCTGTTTGCATTTTCTGGAAAATTTCCTAAGTCTCTCCTCAGCCACCCATAGAGGATCTGATAAAGGTTGTGTAATTTGGTTTTATGCTTGCCAAGTGCATTTGTTTGAAAAACTTTCATCACTCTCCATCTGCTACGTCATCACGCCATCTACCAGGGAGGAGCTGGATGAAGATCGTGGACTTTGGGCTTTACCTACCAATAGCATTTACATGAAAATTTCTTAAAGCATTTTCGACGCCTGCCAATTTCATGCACAACAAGGAAGAAATGGAAAGGTCACGTGGAAGGTAACTTCAAGCCTGCAGATTGCAGTTGCTGACAGTTTCTAAAGCTTCTTCAATCTCCACTTCTAATTTAACGTGGGGAGGATGTTGGCTAGCATTTCACATGCCAATTACATTTTCTGAAAGTTTTTTAACACCTTCTAAACACTCACTTTCCAGCCCACGATAGGGAGAATTTGGAAAAGGTCGTGGAACTTGGCTTTACGCATACCAATATGCATTTGTCTGAAAACTCTTAAAATGCCTTCTCCATTATTACGCCATCTGCAGGGGAAGGATTTGGTAATACAGATGCCAACTGCATTTTCCAGAAGCTTTCTAATGCCTTTTCAATGTTTCACAGGAGATGATGGCTTTACACATGCTAAGTGAATTTTATTGAAGGTTTCAAATGTCCATGTAGGAAGGACATTGGCTTTAAGCCCGCCGTTTCATTTGCCTGAAGTTTATAATGCCTTCACCATGCATGGGAATGTTGGTGTTCTTTTAGAGTGGAGTTTAAGCTTTACACTTGCCAATATGCAGTTGCTTGAAAGTTCTATTAGCATTTTGATAATAAACCTCTAAACTCTTATGTTTACCTTCAAACATCTTTGTCTGTGAACCATTCTTGTGTCTCTTTGAAGTCACATTTTAACAGTAGATACGTTCAAATTGGTACAATCCACATAACCCTTAGATGTCTTTGATATCTTCCCCACTTTAGCATATTTTTGTTTCTTAATCGTGAATGAATTAACTAAAACTTCAACATCTCCTCCAAAGCAGTAATACAAAATCATAGGTCAGGCCGGGCCCCAAAAGTGGGTCCGGCTAAAAAAACTTTCATTTTCATTCAACTAACCCTTGAAATGCCTCAGGCACCTTGAACATACCTGTGGAGTTTATCTGCACAATTTTCTGATCATTAAAACTCAATCTGCAACTGTCAGAGAAATGTGTCACATTTTCACATTTAAACCCAAAGAGGAATTTCAAAAACTGGCCAGAACCCATTTGTGGACTTCACAAGTTGATAGGCGTGTACTATGATATGTTAACTTTCATCCTGCAAAACCACTCCTCATGAAAAATCTCGGGTGGAGAGATATTAATGCACAAAGTTTATTAAATGGCTCTGTCAGCACTTGAACCTAATAAAATCAATGTGCAGGGACCTCAAAGTGCACTCATTAAAAATATCAAATGGTCTCTGCTACATCCCCAAATCTGGGACACAGGAACCTTGAAGTACAAAGAAGACCATGGAATTTTCATTTTGACCGGGAAGCTATTAGGGTGCAAATGGTGAGGTAATGAAAATAGCCAATTTAATAGATATGATAATGAAAGTGCAGAAAACTGAATAAAATCGCTCAAGAAACCATCTTGGAAAGTTGATCAAACGGATTGGTAGGAGCTGCAAACTAGAGACATAACTTGTCTTTCATACTAGTAGTACCTCAGAATAAACATTCTGATATAACACTCATCTGGGCATCTTTTACACATATGCAAAGTGGTGCTCCGACTAGCTGTTAAAACATAGACTTATGCAAACAATACAAATTGCAAATGGATTGGGCTTACCAAACTGAACAAATGGATTCATAAGGACTTGAAATTTGGCATGTGGACTCACCTATATGCATTCAATTCAATGCACTTTAAATTTTAACATGAAAATCAACTGGTCATAAAATGCAAGGCCTCAAAATGGGCCACATAGTAAAATCTGAAAATGTGCAAAGAATAACTTTCAGTCCACCCCTTGAAATGGGTACTTGACAAACCGATCTAAACTGAAATATGAAAGTTGTAGAACACCGCATAGGCTAAATGAAAGGTGTAGGACATATTTCCCAAGTCTTACCCCTTGAAATCAACTGGCTCCATTTTACCCTTCTTCAACATAGGCCTATCAAGTTGACTCATTAGGTGGTCCTTTGAAAGTGCAGGTGCAAAATTTTGAATTGGGCCTCTCAAATTCCTCAAATTTTTATGAGTCCCAACAAGTTCAACTCCAATTTTGACTAAACTGACAGTAACTATAGATATATAGAAACAACCGACAATAAAGGAAAGTGTACAGTCTATATCGGCACAAAATATTTTTGAGCAAGGCATTGTACATGATACTATGAATATTGTGGATAATACTCCACCAACAGTAATTGACACTACACCAAGTGGCGACGCCACCAGTGCTAAATAAGATAAGGTAAAGGGAATTGATTGTACACCGACAATTCATATTGATTCCCCAGCAAAGGTTTTGGCAATTGATACTTCTCAAGTTGAGAAGAAATCAGTCACTGAGATGAGTCCAACTGAGTTAATAATTATGGCTACTCAAAAAATATTAAAGGAAGGATCTGCAGATAAGGGAATAATAGATCAATCAGTTACAATGTTGCATAAATTAATCCCTCATTGTTTGATTGAGAATGAAGCAAGCTCTTCTAGCAAACTTAAAACACTAATAGAGAACATATCTAACAATTTTCAATCACTATAGCAGATATCAAATTGGTAGGCATTAGAAAGAGTTACTGTGGCTAAGAAAGCCGCCTTTGACCAGATCATTGAAATAGAGAAATAGAAAATTGAACCTAAACTCATTCTTATTGAGAATTGCTTGAAACAGTGTACAAATATCTACAGGGTTTGTTGTAACATAGAAACTCTTATAGAAAATGTAGATAGTAGATTAAAGAAATTACATGTTAAGGTTGCAAATATTGCTAATTGTTTTGATGGATTAACCTCATTGACAACATCTTTTGATGGACAAATTTTATCCTTGGAGAACCAATTTTTTGCTTTTGAGAAGGAGAGAGATAAAATCATTTGGAGAACAAGGAGTCTTAGAGGATTGGTGATTCCCAGATTAGATTCACTGGGTGTACATAAAAGAGAGTCTATGGAGATTATTGCTAAACCCACATCGATAGAAGTCAAAGAGAAGGAAACACTGGCACACTTACTAAGTGGACTAGCATCCATATCTAAAACTTTCAAAAGCGGCTGGGACACATACCTACAGTTGCTGGATAAGGCTTACCCATAAATTTTGAAGTTAGTCAAGCTCCTGCAAAACAAACAGTATTTATTCATTCTTTTATTCTGAATTCTTTCAATTCTTTCACTAGTTTTTGGCATTGATGTCAAAGGGGGAGTGTATATATGTGAAAAATATCAGAAAAATATCAGACAAGAACATATGGGAAGGACATTAGAATATCAAAAGGAGTGTATTGCTCAGGGGGAGCATATTTTAGTTGAACTGGCAGGGAATCCATTTCTCACATGAGTGTTGCCATCAATGCTAAAGGGGGAGATTGTTGGCAATTGACACTCATCGGATTCATTTTGTTGTCATTGATGGCAACAAGATCAGATGGAAGTCATATACTGACATTAGGAGGTATTTGCTGGCAGACACCAGTATTGGAGTATCTAGGGTTACACCGACACCGACATCAAGTACTTCAAGGAAGCTGACATCAAGGAAGATTTATTTTTAGTCATTTTGTAATTATTGTCAAGGCTGACATTGGATATCTTTTGTAATGTATTGTAAGCCGACATAAGGCATATTGTTTGTAATGGGTATATAGGTCAGTGTGTTAGGTCATTATGATATATCATGATTTTATGTAAGGATAGAACTTGTGGATGTGGATTGTGAATGTGAAGATCATTTGTATGCGAACATTATATCATGCAATGATCTGTAAATGTTTTGTAAGACATTCTTGGAGGGAAGGTGATACCAATAGTAGTGTTCAGGGTTTATGAACCGATACAGAGTAGAGCTAGAACCGGAACTCTATTTGGCATAGCAAATGCATTTTGTGAGTTCATTTTCATTGTTTTACTTCAGCAGAAGCTTGTAGTCAGTGAGAGTCTAGGCAGTTTACTCTAGGCAGTGTGCCTTCCTACATGTGCAGGCCCCCATTATATGTAATATATTTTCATATGGCCAGTGAACTAATATTGTGGGTCACAAATCCCACCGTGGTTTTTCCTCTTTGAGGTTTTCCACATATAAATTCTATGTGTTATGGTGTTCATTCATGTGGATGGTTTATTTGCTTCAAGTTATATGTTTATTTGTTTACAGGTTTATATGTGTATGGTATAAAAGGATAAAATCTTATCTTACCGACAAAACATTGATTCACCCCCCCCCCCCCCCTCTCAGTTTTCTTGGATCCCAACAAGTAAAGTATTTGGATGTTTGAGAGTTTCAAGTTGTTTTACTATTAATCTATTATAACCGTCAATCGGTTTAACTTATCAGTAATATTGCATTTGAAGTTCAGTGTTTAAACCAGTCAGTTTAGAGTTTGCTTTGAGAGGTTGATTTTGAGATTGGTGAAAGTTTATATCATTTTTCTATCTACTGATTCACCCCCCCCTCTGAGTAGTTGACCGGATCCTTATTCTTTCATCATACCATCATATCAACCCTAAGTAAGGAGTATGATCTCATTGAACAATTTAAGGCCACTTCTGCTAAGATTTCTATTTGGTATTTGGCTCAAACTTCACCTTCCTAGCATGGGATGTAACAAGATGCTTTGAAAAAATTGGATGTCCCACCTGCAGTGACACCTAATAACATGTCTGCTTTGATTAATCCTACAAACAAATCCAAAGTTCAAATTATATTCACACAAGAGAAGTTACCTTCTCCTAAAAACCAAAATCAATATGATCCTCTTATGATTGTGGTTATTGTCCATGATAGTGCTATAATATGAACTCTTGTGAGCAATGGATCTGGCCTTAATGTTTGTAGTATGGACTTACTGGATAAGATTAATGTGGATCATTCTCTCATCGAACCTTCTTTTCTTACCATTCGAGGTTTTGATAATGTGGCTAAACAATGTCTAGGTGTCATAACCTTTCCTGTTAGCGTAGGTCATGTTGTGTTACCTACTCCTATTCATGTTATGTCTAATAATTTGACATATAACCTTCTATTAGGGAGACCTTGGATTCATAGCATGCAATTTGTCCCTTCAACTTTGCATAGGCAAGTCAAATTCATTTATAAGAATACGACATAGACCTTGTTAGCTACCAAACCTTAAGAACCATTAAAATCTGGATCTTCTTGTTCAAGTACTTTCCATTCCTCTTCCAATCCTGCTACTTCTTCAAATACATCTACTTCCTTTAATGATTTTGTTCCTTCCAGTACACCTGATTCTTCTACTCAATTGGAATCTCCTCCCAAGGATATCTTTTCTCCTGAAGGAGTGCTCTTAGATGATGATTGGGGATCTCTAGACTTTACCCCTACTTTTATAGGAGAGCATAGAGTATCTTGGAAAGAATCTAAGACTGAGAAGGAGAAATATAAAGAGGAACCCAAAGAGAAACCCACCTTGTCTAAGCAACTAAGTAACAACTTTGTGGCTACTTCTAATTCAAATGATTCTTCAAATCCTTCCTCTAATTCATATAGCACTAAGACCTATGGGGCATCACCATCTCTTTCTAATTTGGCATCCCTTTATGGTCCTGGTTTTCATATTTTAGCTAAGAGAGGCTATGATGGAAATGGTTGTGGCGCAAATGAAGAAGGTATTAAAGTTCCTTTAGAACATAATACACATGAAGCTTCATTTGGACATGGATATAATCCTTCTAAGCCCACCAAAGTATCTAAAAGACCATCTCTCAATGTGAATGCTATATTTAGTAGTGATGATGACCTCGCCTCAATTTAATCATCTTTCGCTCCTTTCAAGACTCATCCCCTCATAAGGAAATCTTGGTGATGAACAAATGTCTTTATAAATCTCCTCAAGAGATTTCTAATCCCACTTATAAGGCTTTATTTTCTACTCATTCTAAAATCCCTTCTTCTAAGAATAAGGCTCTAATGAATTATACTTATCCCTCTTATAAGATTTCTTGTGTGCAAGAGAAGTATGACTTAGTGGCCTATTCTTCTCCTATTAAATTCTCTCTTTCTAAATAATTTTTAACATTCATCATGTTATACATGTTTTTAATCTCACTTGTAGTAGAGCATTAAACATGTCATATTCAAATACCTCATTCAATCTATCATGTCTTTAAATAGCATTAATGGCTATTATGTTGCTCATCATTATGTGACATTGGTAGCTCACTTATTGGAGGCTCATTTTCATTCATGACGGTACAATTTCACGTGCAATCATACTTTTGGAAGCAACATAATAGCCTATTTTTATCCAATCTCTTTTCCCTATATATATGGGGGGCAAGATTGATTTCAAACATCTCTCCTTAAGGTTAAAATTTCCCCTTTGTGAAGTAGTGTCTTCTATAAGGATTTCTTATTGATTGTAGAGGTTTATTCATATTTGAATTCCTTCTCTCATATTGGAACAAGAATCCCTAATGGGGATCTTAAGTACATATCCTTAATTGGGACCTTCTCCTTGGTGTTGGAAGTCTTTGATCATTCATCAATTTATTTTCTTCATTGAGTAGTATATTTTATAATAAACCCTTCTATTTTGTGCACATGCATATCCATGGTGAGGATCTCTTGCCTTCTTTTAGAAGAGTGTTGTTATAAATAATCTCTCTTTGATGTCATCTCAATCCTCTACTCTTTTCAAATTTCTTGCATTTATTCATTCTAGAAAATGTTATATATGTCTAAGACAACTCCTATTGAAGGTAGATGTCTTTTGAACAAAGATCTCTTCTCCTCCAAGGATCTCTTTTACACTTATATAGCAAGATATCTCTTTTCAACTATCTTACCCTTTCTTGAAGAGTATTCCCTCTCTTGTTTGGATTTATGGCATTGTTGCATGATGGATATCTTCTTGCTGTCAAAGGTAGGTATCCTTGTTCTACTTGCACACAAATGCATGAGGTTGAGTGGAACTAACGGTGTTCTCACTCTCCTCCCTTACATGGATCACCCAGACAAACTCTGGGGGTTAGTTTTCCATGTCCTCTCCATGGATCACCTAGTTTTAGGGGCGAGATGTCCATGGTTCATTTTCTCTTCTCATGGATCACCAAAGTGTGTATTCATTCTTTCTATCTCTTCTTCCTTCTCTTTGCATTTTCTTCTATTTAAATCTTTCATCTTGTGTTAGAGAGCTCTCAAATCCTCACACTCTTTGTTGTGTTGGAATTGAGGCTTAGTTCTCTTTCTTACCAAATGATTCTCCATTAGTTTTTGATCTTGTATCAAATCTTCTTGTGAGAATTTTTCATCAATCTTCTTTCACAATTCGATGTGGTAAACATGATACCCTATTTCAACTCACTAAAATTAGCAAGCTGAAACAGGGGGGGCATATATCTACCCACAAATTTTCATCACCTTCCTTAGTAAGCATTTAGGTGATTTTGTGATTTTATCTAACATGTGTTTTTGTAGGGTGTGGATCCTAACTGTGTACTGCAGATACCACAGGGGGCTTCATCTAAAAACTTGTGGATATATCATTTTTCTTGAATGTTTACTTTTATATACTTTAGCTTGCATATGCACATAGTGTCATATGACCGCTAAAGTAGGGGCTAAATGTAATGTCGTAAATTGTACACCCTTGCTAGGGTGGTACAATTTCACACTTAGGTTAGCACCTGCCTTAGTGTGTCTTGCATCTTGCATTTCTAATTTCTCTTTAAGCATTTAATTAATTAATTAAATTAAATCTAAAGTCATCTTTCATCACTCCTCACATCATAAAATTGGGCCCTTTACCCTAAGTGTGCCCTTTTATTTTATTCCTCCAATAAATCATTTAATCTTAAACCCTAATTATGTCCTATTTCGACCTTTAAGGCTTGATTTCTTATATCAAAACACTTCGAAATCAGTTGTAATTTTGGGATTTGCTCTAATATCACATTTAACGACCTTGAAAATTTGGTGAAAAGTTGGTCAGACCATGACGAGAATGCACATGGTTCTCGACTTTTTTCCCGAAATTTTGGGAGCACAATTCTATGATATTATAATGCTTAACCCCAAAAGATTGGCAGGAAATTCAATTCCTAGGTCGGCCTAAAGGTGAAATTAGGTCAAGATTAAGATCTAGGGCTTCCTACATAAGAGCTCTCTTTCTTTAATTGAAAAAAACTAAGAACTAGATGGATGGATTGGTCTAAGAATCTAACAACGGGGTTTTGGAGTGTAAGGAGCCTTCTATATAGTGAAAGAGAAGCCTATGTAGACTCTTCAACAACATTCAACAACATTCATCAAGCATTTATCATCAATTAGGAGCCTTGAAGACATTGAAGTGTAATAGGAGATCTTGTGGCAATATCTCTCCTTTGGGGATTGTTGCAGGTGCAGAAATAGGCATGGACAGAGGCACTTCCAGTTCACCAAAAGGCACATGAACAACCAAGAATTATCAGATCTGCCCTAATCTACCCAGGACAGGGGCATGGCACCTTGGTCCCACTCAGGATAGTGGCATGGCGCCATGGTCCCTTTGCTTTTCAGTGATTTTTAGCAAGTTGCAGCTTCAGGTCATCAGATTTGTAGTCTTTCAGTTGCAGCCTCCTGTTTGCACAAAAAGGACAGTGGCATGGCACCCTGGTCCAAGTCAGTTTTGTTCAATTTGTTGCATCAAGTACACATCTAGAATCCTCCCCCTTTCATGCTTTCAGTATCTTAGTTTCAGATCTGCATGTTTGTTCAATTTCAAGTTCATTTATGCTTCATTCTTTATCTCCTACTCTAGTTGATCATTCAAACCCTAGTTTTTCTCATCATTTGCAACAAGATGAATAGAAACCCTAAGAGATAATCCTTGGCTCTCTCTTTCCCACAAGAAGTAGCCAAAGTGATCTACCTCCCTAGGATCTTTCGTATTCCCAATGTGTTGGCAAAAGTAGGATTAGATCCTAGTCACGCAATCTCGCTTTCCCGCCACCACAATTATAATAAGGTTAAAATTGAACATTCCGATAGAACACTGATTCACCCCCCCTCCCCTCCCTCAGTGTTCTTGGATTCCTACATCCATCTACTCTTATTTTTGTAAGAATTCATATGTTCTATTATGCAATAGAGAGATATCATGCAAATAATATCAGTTTTGACAAGAACAATCTAGTAAAATGGACCTTGTAACTAATTTAGTGGTCAAGCAACCAACATAAAAATATTAAGTACTAAATGAGAATCATATCTAACACATTTAAAATAATGCAATCAGCATCTAGTTACTCAAAAAAGATATTCAAATGTAAGAAAAAGTTTACATTTCAATCATGATGAGGAGGTGGACAATACTTTGCGAAAGATGGTGGTGATTTGTGGGTAGGAAATGGTGGCGATGCATAGTAGAGTGGAGGAGGAAACTTGTAAGAATGGTGTGGTGGGAGTGGAATATGGTGGTGGTGGTTGTCATTGTGGTCATGCTGATGGTGGTCATGGTGATGGTGCTGGTGGTTATGGTGATGGTACCGGTGGTAATGGTGGTCATGGTGAGGAGGTGGTGGAGATTTGTAATGATAGGGTGATTCTGGATTTATGACATTTTGGGGTGGGGGTGGAGACTTGTGTTTGTGAATATAGGGATGTGGAGACTTGTGTAAGTGTGTAGGTGGAGGGGGAGATTTGTGAAAATAAGGAGGAGATTTTTTTACATATTTAGGAGGACGTGGAGACTTGTGTAAAGACATAGGAGGAGTGGAAGACTTGTATATGTAATGTGAAGGAGGGGGGGACTTGTGTAAGTAAATAGGTGGAGGTGGAGACCTATGCACATATGAAGGAGGAGGAGGAGGCTTATGTATGTAAGTAGGGGGAGGTGGAGACTTGTGTACATATGTAGGGGGAGGAGGAGACTTGGGTATGTAAGTAGGGCGAGAAAGAGACTTATATATGTAAGGAAGAGGAGGGGGATATTTGTGTAGGTAAATAGGATGAGGTGGAGACTTATGCACATATGTAGGGGGAGGAGGATGCTTGTGTACATAAGTAGGGGGTGGTGCAGACTTGTGTACATATGTAGGGGGAGGAGTAGACGTGTGTGTGTAAGTAGGGGGTGGTGGAGACTTGTGTACATATATAGGGGGGGAAGGAGACTTGTGCAAGTAAATAGGAGGAGGTGGACACTTGTACATGTAAGGAGGAGGAGGGGGGGACTTGTGTAAGGAATGAGGAGGAGTTGGAAACTTATGTACATACGTAGGAGGAGGAGGAGACTTGTATATATAAGTAGGGGGAGTTGGAGACTTGTGTACATATGTAGGAGGAGGGGGAGACTTGAGCATATAAATAGGATGAGGTGAAGACTTGTATATATAAAAAGGAGGGGGAAACTTGTGCATGTAAGTTAGAGGAGGTGGAGACTTCTGAAGATATGTGGGAGGAGGAGACTTGTATGTATACGTAGGTGGAGGTGAGACTTGTCAGCATATGTAGAAGGAGGGGGGACTTGTATACATAAATAGGAGGAGGTGGAGACTTGTATATGTAAGAAGGTGGGGGAGGAGACTTGTGTATGTAGATTGGAGGAGGTGGAGACTTGTATACATAGATCAAGGGAGGTGAGACACGAGGAGGGGAATCTTTAAATTCATAAAGAGGAGGAAGGGCAGAAGCATGGACAATTGTGGAATACAAACTAATTCACATTATAACTCCAAACAACACCATTGTAATAGCTCTTCTGCTCTCAGCCATGGCTGCTGCGCTGCGTCTGTTGGACTGAATAACTAAGCCTCTTGCTATTCATAAATGTACCTAAACTACCTAGCGTCTCTAACTTTATGACCTCTCAATTGTTTAGGAAACATCTTGTCCGTGTGCAGTAATTAACCAGCTGTCTTCACAACTTCCCCGTCACCTGTCACATGGATCTAGATCTAGGCCTTTCTTTTGGGGACAATTCACCTTTAGGGGAGAAATATAAAACATCACCCCAAATAAAGTTCAGTACGACAAAATTAAAGAGGGCAAATTAATAATCTGAGAGAATCACGGGAAAGGGAAATCCTCTCCAGTCCAACACCAACCAAATGAATTTTCTGAGAACATTTTAAAACACGGGATTTAATAATAGAGTCGTGCAAACGTTTTATTATTGACTACTTCTCGTAATCTTTCCGTTGTTAAAAAGTTATTCAACCCAATTCAAAGAGTTACGTTCCATGTGTTTTTCTGCTTGTAGTCTATCCCCCAAGAAGGAAATGCTATTCTATTTAACTATTTCCACATACGATTGAAGCGATGACGATCATGTCAACTCATTGAGAATATAAATAAATTGTTCACAATGACGGTCAGGACTTCTAACGTCCCCAGATGAATTTCTTATCTAGATTTCATTGTGCATTTATATTTTAAGGCAACCCTGTAGACAGCACCCTTCCCAACCAATAATATAACATTCAAACCAATTATATGCAGTTTCAAGTCACTTGAGCAGATTTGTAAAATAAGCAGGATCGTCTTAGGCAAATTGCTTTCAATGTCAGCAACAGCTATTCCTCGCAATTAATGAAAAAACATTAAAATTCTTAAAGACCGCCAGCGAAATCAGTGCTGGATACTACATATCAAAACAGCAAAGATGATTTTACAATAGTAGTCACGGTAAAAGTTATTCGGAGCGTCAATGGCTTTAAATAAGGAATTTCGTTTTGGAGAGGAAACCCTCTAGATATATCAGTTACATGACAAGTGATCGCTGTTACCTCAATTTGTTTCCATTAGTATCTTTTTCAATGAATTATTTATTAATAAAGAAGAGTTGTAACAATATTGTTCTAATGGTGACTATTTTTCAATATACATTTTGATTGAATATCTTAATATAATGATTAATGGTGTACTATATATAGAGTTAGACTCATTCCTTAGCCTGTCATTCATTCCCATTTACACATGCACTCACATATTCCATCCTATCTTATTTCTATTTACACGTACTCTTATGCACTTACCATTATAGTGCATTTATTATTCGTGTCATTGCAGTAACACCTATACTTTTTAGCATAATATTTTCACCTCCTCTTTTTAGCATAATATTTTCACCTCCTCTCTGAATGTTTGCTTCTGGACCATGTGGAATTGACAACTAAAATTCAAAAACATAACCACTATTTTTCACTAGTCATTATGAATTGACTTTGAACTTGTTTGTATGATTGATCACCATGTTTGTATGATTGATCACCATGTCTTTGTAGTTAAAGTAAATCAATATGCATTAATTCATTTTGATTATTAAGAGAAAATCTTATGCATTTAATGGAGAATCATTCTTACAACACTTTACATTTGAGTATTAAAATGAATCTAAATTTACATCAAATTTATTTAGTGATCCTACGGGCTTGTGACTATTGCCTTCAACATTCTTCTTTGACTATAAAAATAATATAATCAAGGTTGTGATCCAAAGAACATATGTTGCAATTTTTTAACCTACTCTCTCTCTTTTTTTAATAGTATATGAATAAATACTAGAGTTTCAAGAAACTTTGATTTAAATACTTATAATCTTTTTCCTCAATCATGTGAGCTTTTAATTTCTTTAAGCATGGTGAGCTAGATTAATCTGACACAACATGAAATTAAATCATATCTAGAATCAGTCATCCAATATTATCCTAATACATTTCTAGTAGCAAGTGGGAATGGTGATCTACCTTAAATTTTTATGACATTGTTATTCATTTGATAAGGAGATATTATGTAAAAAAAATTATAAATTGTTTTCCATTAATCTTGATATTTAATTTTGTCAAGGAATTAAATATTATTTTATTGTGCAAAATAATTAATTTTTTACCTATCACATAAATTAATTCTCTTAATAACTAATTAATGTAAAATGCCCATGAAAGTGGAAGAAATGTAAATGGGCAAATTAATATTGGCAAGAAAATTATTGTAAAGAAGGTTGGGTAAATGGGAGTTATAGGTAGCTACCTAGCTACTTGGTCACCGTAAGTTCTTTAAAATGAGAAAATTTTATTGTAAAGGGGGTTTCTCTCCTTTATGAAAAAAGAGAGAGTTTTGTAACTAGATTTTAATATTCTATTCCTAATTAAAATATTTACTTTGTAAAGATATGGTTTATTTCCTCATGAATAGTCTTTGTGTTGTTTTGAGTGAGAGTGGGCTATGTACCACCATTGTGGAGGATATTGATAAACTATGTTCTATCAATATTTGTAATTATTTATTCAAAGATTTATAAGAGTATTGAAAATTTATGTGTTGTTAATATATATATATATATATATTCTATTTACTAGTATTTATTTTGATTTCCTCATTACTTCTACCAAAATTAACCCTTCTAAATCACAAGCCATCTACAAGAATTTCATATGAACAAGCATGTAACCATACATTCCATGGCATGCTTCAAACATGTACAAATGATAACCTAGCCAACCTACTAACATGTCAACCTTTAACAACTACCCTTGTGGTTTCTTTTATATAATCAAGCTCCCACAAAACCACCAAGCGATATTACATAAAACCATGTGACTAAAACCATGGTATTAAAAACCATGGTATTATAAACCATTTACCCCACATTTAATATTGGATACTAAGTTACATCACTTTATTAAATCACGTTCTCCAATATTAAATATATATAATATAATATCCCAATGTTACAATACAACTCATGAAGTGGCCCCAAGATTGAAATTTCTACTTGATCAACTTCCATCTAAGTTCCCCTAGGTGCACCACACATAATAAAATTACATAACATCATGCAATTTTTACAACACCTAATTGACAAATATAGATGTGGTAACCTTTCCTTCTTAAGAAAATGGAAGCATGAAGATAGTTCACATGTTTTATCTAGTGTATTTGAAGAGGTTAAAGAGTGTTCAATCTCAATTAAAAGATGAAACATGAGGAAGGAATTATGAGTTATTGATGGATATAACTAATGTGCAAAAATTCAACATAAAATTCAAGATTTTTTTTAAATATATGGAACATGCACGATATGAATAGTGGACTGATGAATTTCAAACATATGGAGATATATTTGTGGTGACAACTATACATTAAGTATGTAACTTTCTATAAAGTGCACTTTTGGTTAGAATCATCTTAATTCATGTATTATTATTTGAGTATATATTGTGATAGTTTAAATAAAAAGAGAATTGTAGATGAAACATCTCATATGGTTAGACAATTGTACGAGAATATTTAAAATAGTTTAAATATTATATTTGAAACGTAGGGCACTAAAAAAGGTAATTTCCAATGCATGTGTTAAGTTTCTATAGTTTGTTCTGAATCAATTTTAATTAGTTTTCATAATAGATTTCATGTTTGTAGGTAGTTATGTAGCTTCATTCCAGTATTATACAATGATTTTAGAGGATTTATCATGGTGTCAAAGATAAATTTGGTGTGACTCCATCGTGGAGGTGAGTTCAAAAATACGATGTCATCTTGATAGGTGATTCTCATATGATGTCAAATAGAGCTTTTTCTATGTAGTGTAGTGTATGTGTGGTTTAAGGAAAACTACATTGAGCATCGCATAGGGTAATCTTCCATGGAATAAACTTAATTTGAGTATGAACATACATAAAAATAAGGAGCATGAAGATAATTACAGATATAAATTATTAAATTAAAGAGAAAATGCTTTAAGGTTGAGGTCTATGGAGAAGAGGTTGAAGCATTGGTCAAGGTCATCATTGAAAGGTGGAAAAAATACAAAAGGTTAAAAGTACAATATTATGTCACATTTCATGCCACCTTATCAGCATAAGTGAATTTAAGTATTTCTAACTAAAAAATAATTTTAGTCAAACATATGGTCTATATAGATTCATTATAGCTAAGTTATATATGGTCCAAAACTTTTCCAATTGGAGGTATCTACTAAATGTATATTTTATATCACTTTGGGTCTAATTACCAATTTCTTTTTATTTTATTGAAAAACTCTATGTTTCAACGACTCCTACTATTATAAATAATATTTTTTTTAAATGTAAAAATACTCTTTGATAGATCTACAATTGAATATTCCAAAATATATATCTTTAAATATTTTATTTATTTTTAATATTTTATTTTTATTGAAAGTAGTTCATCAACACTAAAATATAAGATTGATTATCTTGTCAAGGAAAAATACTAAAATTTATTTAAATTTTTTGAATAAAATATGATGCACTAGAGAAAAGAATCTATGTTAAGATGATATAATTCTTTTCTAATTTGGATAAATAATGAAGAAAAAAGGTGGTGGTAAATGGAAAGAGTTATATTTCAATACATGCAACTTCTCAAATTTATTGAAAAATATATATTTATAAAAATTAGTAAAAAATATATCCATGCACTAAAGTTTCAAGTTATTAATATTGTAGCGTCCTAAAATTGCAACACTTGCAATTTCGACTGCATTTCGGTCTTCACGATGGCGACGCAACACGGAACCTGAATGGAGACCCCGAAACCTGATTATGACACTGAAAACTGCATTTTCTTGCACCCTGGCCTGAACCTCCTTTGCACCCTGCTGTCCCGGGAGGTGGGACCAGGGCGCCCAGCGCCCTGGTCCCTGGGTCCTATTTTGGGCCCGGTCTCTTTTGGACTTCGGGTCTTTATGTTTGCAAATTGGAAATTATCATTTCCTGGTCGGCCTAAGGTCGGGAAAATCAGTCTATCAGCCCTAATTGACAAGTATATAAACTACATTTGCCTCTCCCATTTGGGTAAGAAGGATATATGTGTACAAGCATGGAAACTATACTCAAGCATTCAAGCATTCAAGTATTCCTTCAAGTAATTGATCATTTCAAGTCTCCATTCAAGGCTAAGTGTTGCATTCAAGACAAGGATTCAACCATTGAAGAGGAGATCACATACTACATGCTACATACAACATACAACATATAACAAACAACAACATCTATACCTTCGCACATAAGGATACAAACATCCTTACAACAAGGTATTAGTACTTGTTTTACATTACATTTACAGCATTTCTCATTTCTTGGTTAATTCCAAAACTGGGGTTTGACCTAAAGGCAAACCCCTAATCCCTAACCCCCCAATCATCTTCGCTTTTCTGTGTGTAGGTTGCAGGTACGCGGTTGAAATTGAAGATCTGGAATCCTTGTGCAGAGATGAACAGATCCCCCTTCGTTTCGCGGATTTTTCGGAGAACCGTGGCGCCAGGTGCCATCGTCCCGACAACTTTTGCTCAAATTTGCAGGACAGCGCCGTATCAACATTTTACTGCTAATTCCAGGTCCGCAGCTTCATCCTATATCCCTATCTCAGTATATAAGCGAACCTTTGTCACTTTCTATGCATGCTTAGCTTAATTCTTCTATCAACATTCTTTACAAAAGAGGGTAGCCTTGCTTTCTTAACCCTTGAAACACATTTAGCATCCAATCTTGCATTGTGTGGGATTGGATCCCCTCTTTTGAATGTAAAGTCTCTCCCCTAAGTGAAAACCATCAACCCTAGAGACTCTCCCTTCTCTCTCCTCGGAGTTGGAAGAGGGGAGAGCAACTAGGGTTCGATCGCGATTTTCGGCTTTACAAATATACACCAAAATAATGAAGAAAATTAAGTTTTCTAAATAAAGTGTGATGCCTTGCGTAACTTCAATTTCAGGATTTTATCAACAACTATATAGTGTTTACTTTATAAAAAACATAGAAGAATATACATTTTATTAGTTTACATCATTTCAAAATTCAAAACATATATTTCATTTTCTATTGGTTCAATTTAAATAGTTGAATTGGTGTTGGTCATTTCCTTTATAAAAGTGTGGCACAACTTTGTACTTTTACAAAAAAAAAAAAATCAAAATCAAGATCTTGGTCACCTATGAAGTATCATCACCATCATAAACACAATTTAGTAACACCTAGACCAGATAAGCATCTTGGTCTAGAAAAGATGAAAAGTGGAACAAAGAAGAGGAAAGTGTCATGAAAAATCATGGCCATGGTCAAATGCCATTCTAGCCATCCATCTACCTTTTGCAAAGTTGATCCATAATAACATGAATAAAATAAAGAAATAATGGAAAGGAGAGGAAAAAGATAGGCAATTTTATGGATAAGTGAAAGATCAATATGGAAATTAATGGCTTTGTGGTGGTGATTCTATTAGGGCCACAGTGGTATTGTAATATGAATGAAATAAATTTTAATATGATATAATGAGTTTTTTGTTTAGTGACATAACATTTGCTAATATGATAAATATGTTGAAATCATCAAAGATTATACAAAATATTTCTTAGAGGAAATATTAGTTTCTTCATATGCATTCATTTTTGGTGTTGGGCAAGGATAGGCTCTTTGGATTTCAAAAAGGTACTAGAGCATTCTCATAATAATTTAGTGGATTCTTAGTTGTACAAAGTATGCTAGATATATTTTAAGACTTGCATAAAGTTTGTAATAGCAGAGTTACACTAAATGTCCAATAAAATTTAGTTATCCATTAAATGAGAGAATTAGAATAACGAATACTTGATTTATCAACACATTGAATAAGTATCACTAGAATTGTAAATGTCATTAAGTGTTGTATACATGTTCAAAGTATTTAGTCTATTGTCAATTGTTTCTAGTTACCATTTATGCTAGATTTCAAGGTTTTAGGGAATTGTTGAGCGTCATTAGGGTTTTACATCATAATTGTTCTTTGGGAAAATATGTAGTGATTTATTAGTTTTTATCATTAATTTCATTCATTGTGTTTCATTTACGTGGGTTTTTATTACATTGTAAATTATTTTACTTATTTTCTTCTAAGCTATATACATTTATATTCCTCATTTGTGCATGATATAATCTAGCTATATTCATTTGGTTCTTGTATGTTGCAAATGTTAAAACATGGATTAGATATGAGGAAGGTGGTGAATAAGCCTCTAGTTTTATGATAGGAATTACTTAAAATTTTAGTTATGTTGTTAAGAGAATTTATGAATCTCAATATTATACGAATAATTAAATTATAAATATTACTTAAAATTGTTAATAAATCTAGTGTCTCTATTATAAATTAATAGTCTAACATTATATATTGATAAATATAAATATATAAAATAAAATTTCTTTCTAAACATTCACTAAATATTTAGTACATACCCGTTAATGAATTATTGTAACTTCACAATTATAAAATTAAATCTCTTATAATATAATTCTTAACTATGATTATAATACAACTTTAAAATTTATGTCAATGTAGAAAATTTCTATCTATTCTCAATTAGAAAAGCTTTGTAAAGCTTCTTTCTACATATATCATTTTATTAAATTTCTAAATTTAATATATGATCATTGAAGGTGGCTTATGAACATGGAGTATCTTAATATACAAGTTTGAGTGATTTATCAAGGTACTTTTGACATGTAAATATGTCTTGCACATGTTTTTTCAAAGATAAAAGGATGGGCCACTATTATTTAAGAAATATTAGTTAGATAAAAACTATATATTATAAAAGAGAAAATTTTGGTAATTATTTCCAATTTCAGATTTAGATGCCATCTAAATCCTATAAAAAGAACATATCTAACATTTAGCTCCATGCCCCATGATAGATAAAAGGAACTTCAATTATTGAAAAGTGCACTACAATATGTCATGGACAAAGTAATGGAATAATACTTAATAGTACTAGATCCGTGGGATATCTTGGGTCTAAAGCCCCTAACATCCAACACAAGAATAATAATATTCTTATTTAAAAAATGACCAGAATTAATAAGCGACCTTTTATTTCGCAACTTCCAAATGATCAGCTAAATAAAGCATTTAGCCTAATCCATCTACTGTTATTTCACTCCTGAAAGCATTCATCTTTCCTATTCTACAACAAAGAGAATTCATAGATAATATTAGTTTTAAGTACAATCTAGCATGTTGGACCTAAGAAGTGATTCAATGGTTAAGCAACTAACATATAAAGCTAAAGAATTAAATGAGAATCATATCTGAGACATTTAAAATAACACAATCAAGATCTACATACTCGTAAAAGTTATATTCATACATAAGAACACTTACATATTAGACGTGATGAGGAGGTGGAGGATACTTTTGGAAAGGTGATCGCGATTTGTGGGCAGGAAATGGTGGTGATGCATAGTGGAGCGGAGGAGGAAACTTGTAAGAATAATGTGGAGGGGGTGTAATTTGGTGGTCATGGTGATGGTGGTCATGGTGATGGTGGTCATGGTGGTGATGATCATGGTGTTCATGGTGAGGAGGTGGTGGAGATTTATAATAATAGGGTGATCCTGGCTTTACACTATTTTTGGGTGGGGGTGGAGACTTGTGTAAGTGTTTAGGTGTAGTGGGAGATTTGTGCAAATAAGTAGGGGGAGGAGGAGATTTGTGTACATATTTAGGAGGAGGTGGAGACTTGTGTAAGTAAATAGGAGGAGGTGGAGACTTATATATGTAATGATAAGGAGGGGGAGACTTGTGTAAGAAAATAGGAGGAGGTGGAGACTTATGCATGTATGTAGGGGGAGGAGGAGGCTTGTGTATGTAAGTAGGGGGAGGTGGAGACTTGTGTACATATGTAGGGGGAGGATGAGACTTGTGTATGTAAGTAGGAGGAGGTGGAGACTTGTGTACATATGTAGGGGGAGGAGGAGATTTGTGTATGTAAGTAGGGGGAGGAGGAGACTTGTGCAAGTAAAAAGGAGGAGGTGGAGACTTGTATACATAAGGAGAAGGAGGGGGAGATTTGTGTAGGTAAAAAGGTGGAGGTGGAGACTTATGCACATATGTAGGGGGAGGAGGAGACTTGTGTATATAAGTAGGGGGTGGTGGAGACTTGTGTACATATGTGGGGGGAGGAGGAGACTTGTGCAAGTAAGTAGGAGGAGGTGGAGACTAGTGTACATATGTAGGGGGAGGAGGAGACTTGTCCAAGTAAGTAGGAGGAGGTGGAGACTTATGTACATATGTAGGAGGAGGAGGAGACTTGTATACGTAAGTAGGAGTGGGAGGAGGGGGAGACTTGTGCACATAACTCGGAGGAGGTGGAGACTTGTGAACATATGTAGGAGGAGGTGGAGATTTGTGCACGTAAGTCAGAGGAGGCGGAGACTTGTAAACATATTTAGGAGGAGGTGGAGACTTGTGTATATAAGTTGGAGGAGGCGGAGACTTGTATACATAAATCGGGGGAGGTGGGACATGAGGAGGAGGGGCATCTTTGAACTCGTAAAGAGGAGGAGGAGAAGATGCATAGGCAATTGTGAAATGCAAACTAGTCCACATGGCGACTCCGAAGAACACCACCGCAATAGCTCTTCTGTTCTCAGCCATGGCTGCTGCGCTGCGTCTGTTGCATTGAATTACTGGACCTCATCCTTTTTATAGATGTACATGAACCACCTAGCATCTCTAACTTTATGACCTGTCAATTATTTGGAAAACCTCCAGTAATTAACCAGCTTTCTTTACGATTGCCCTGTCACACGTCACATGGATCAAGATCTGCGCCTTTCTTTTCGGTGACAATTGGCCACTGACGTAGAAATGGAGAACATCAATCTAAGATACAGTTTACGAGGACAAAATTAAAGCGAGTTCATTAAATAATGCGAGAGTCACGGGAAAGGAGACCATCTCCAGTCGAACCCTAACCAAACGAATTTCCTGAATAATATATAAAACACAGGATTTAATAACAGAGTCGTGCAAACACATTTTTATTCACTGGTTCTCATAATTCCCGCTGTTAAAAAGTTATTTGACCCCGTTTAAAGAGTTCCGTTCCATGTTCTCATCGCTTGCAGTCTATTATTCAAGATATAAAAAATTATTTCTACATACCATTGAAGCGATGACGATGATGTCAACTGATTGAGAAAACAAATAAATTGTTGACAAGGAGGAGCAGGACTTCTAACGTCCTCAGATGAATTTCTTGTCTAGATCCATCTTTGTGCATTTATATCATAAGATAACTCTGTAGATGACACTCTTCCCCACCAATAATATAACATTAAAACCAGGTATATGTAGTTTCAAGTCCCTTAATATCAGCAGGATGGTCCTAACCAAATTGCATCTAACGTCAGCAACAGCCGTTTCTCGAAATTCATGTAAAGATATTAGTATTCTTAAGACCACGACCAAAATTAACGCTGATGATTCGAAATAGAAAACTACATATCAAAATCGCAAAGTTGAATTGAAAAGACTTGAAAATCTTTGGTTATTTGGAAGATCTCCAATTTTTCAAAAAAATTTGGGGGAGTAAACGACCGTGGATACACCCGTTCTAACCAAAGTGGCTAGTGTTACCTCAATTTATTTTGTTAAATTTTTACATAAATAATTTATTAATAAATGGTTATAATAATAATATTAGTATAATGGTAAAATTTGTAAATTTATATCAATTTGCATTTAATTTTGATATACCTTCTCATTTAATATCTTAATTATATATTTACAAATGGTGTATTTTTGTGTAAAGTTAGACTCGTTGCTCATTTTTTATTTAAATGATTCCAAATGTTCCACCCTATCCTATCTCTATTTACACGGATTCTTATGCATTTATTTTATATATAATCGCAGCAACACCTATACATTCATTTCTTAGTGCAATATTTTACCTCCTTATCCCAAGTAAATCCCATGGATGTAGATTTGCCTCCGCACCATGTCAGATTCACCCAAAAATTCAAAAATTTAAATACAAAATTTGTCAACTCAAACATTTTTCATAGCCATTATAAATTGTCTCTATACATGTCAACATAGTCAATTTCTATGTTTTAATAATTAAAGGAATCAAATATAGATTATTTTATATTGATTATCAAGAGAAAATTAATTCATTGGAAGGAGAATCATTTCTAACAACACTTTCTTTGGAGCACCAAAAGAATATAAATCAACATTAAATTTATTAATAAACAATATACTCTTCAAAATGTTGTTTTTCACATTTTTTCATTGATCTATAAAACTAATCAAGTCAAGGTTGTGAGCTATGAGAGTCTAACCATTTCAATCTAACATCCTTCTCTATATTACTTTTAATTATCAATGAATAAATGCCAAGGTTCCAAGAAAACATTGGTTTAGTAATTTGTAATTTATCAACTCAATAATATGAAGTTTTA
Source organism: Cryptomeria japonica (assembly GCF_030272615.1). Taxonomy (NCBI): domain Eukaryota; kingdom Viridiplantae; phylum Streptophyta; class Pinopsida; order Cupressales; family Cupressaceae; genus Cryptomeria; species Cryptomeria japonica. The sequence continues at coordinate 173,373,356 of NC_081409.1, forward strand.
ATTACTTTAGTATGTTAGGTTGTTACCATTTTTCCTGAGATCAATCCTACACAACGTAAAATTTATTGGAAAATAATTAAGTATACATTATGATCTATAGGGAATTCTAGATAAAGATAGCCTATATCATAATATAAAAAAACATCAAATTTTTTGTTGCATCAAAGCTATTTCTTCATCATACTTCCCACAAATAATGATCCATCCTTTTTAATTAATTGAACATAAATATAAATCTAAATATACATTCCTAATAAATATTCTTTAACCTAGATTAATAAATGATTCAGGTGTATAAATTTATTTAACTAGTCTAGATTAACATATAGGAACAATTTTTTCCTTTAAATGTTAGGGAATGTGTTTACTCTTTTAGCCCTAGGGTCTAACCATAGGGCCATATTAAATTATTATAGGAATTTTAGAATTTTTTTAAAATTTTTTTTATGAAGATGACAGAGCCACTATAATTGTCTTATTAAATTAGAGAGAATACACAAAAGAGTATAAAATAGATTATACAATACAATATCAATAAACAAAGAAGTCAAAATCAAATGATCAAAGGCCAAAATTTACAACGTGAGCCAACCCCAAACACCCAAACATGAGTAGAAAATCTATTTGTGAATATGTCTTTTGAAAGACCAAAGATGAACAAAATAAGAACCCCTCCATAACTAAACACTGGACCTTGGATCAACCAATGAAACTGAAGAAAGAATAGGCTCGAACAAAGAAAGAATGGTATGAGAAAAAAATATTGATTAGAAGCAGACAAAGTATAGTCAACATCATCACAAGGGACCCCTACACAAAAGAAATGCTAACACATATAGCATATTCAAATAGAATCAATTTTTCCAAAAGGTCACCAAATAGTGGGGAGCCCAAATCCAAAAAATAATTATTCAAGACATTGACAAAATGTTGAAGCAATATTTATATATAATTACTCCTATCCAATGATGCTTTGGAAAGAAAATTCTTGAAAATGAAGATGAATAGAAGAAAACATATCCTACTAGTTAAAAATAGAAAGATAAGATGGCCAATGATGATAGAAAGTATGTGGATAGGCTAGATCTAACAAGAAGCGAGGTGAAATCAGTAAAAAAGTAAAAACTATAAATTAGTGTCATATTTTCATGATTGTACTTGAACCTACATTCAAACCATAAATAATGTTAGATAATAAAAGTGTCAGGATTATAAATAATCCTCAACAAGAGTAAGGGGAATTAGGGGAGATATCAAGAATAGTAGAGTAGTGCCTGGAATGAGCCAAAGAATAGTAGATAAATTTGAAATTGTACTTTTGTGGAAGATAAAGCCATAAAATGCCACTAATTCCAAGTCATGAGAACCATTTCCACACATTAACGGGTAGTAAGAAGATAGGAAACTCCTTCCTAGGTCATCACAAGAAAGATCAAAGTACTACAATTCCATGATGACCAAAAGTGTGGTAGAATATAGTGAACAATGGATGGAATAATATAAATTCTTCAAACATCAAGTATCTATGAGAGCACAACTAAGAGATGGATCCAAAGAGAAAGCCTCATGGGAAAAATATTAGTAGGCTAAAACTTCATTGATTGTTTTATTGGCCAAGGAATTGACATGAGAATTTTCTACTTTGTAACAATGTGAAATCTCTTAATAATTAAAATTTTCTAGTTGAAGAATTATCTTGTCCAAGATGTGTCAAAGCTTCTAATTTGCAGTTGATTTACTACCAACCGCATTAACTAGAATCATATAATCATGCTCAATTTGAATTCATTTGATATTATTCTCATAAGCTAGTTCAAGACCAAAGCTTAAGGCATCAAACTCACCTTTATTAGATCAGTACCATTTGGAATCACTTAGCAAGTTGCTTTAATAATCAAACCATCATTGTTATGAATAATAATACCAATTCCAAAATTTCTTGGGTTACCTTTAGATGACCCATCAAAATGTAGTTTGAGAAAATCCAATTGAAGCAGGAACCTATTTTTCCTCAAACCTTAATGCCTTTATTAGAATGGATTGTATAGATCCTTGAAGAGTCAAGAGGCTTTAGAAAAGACTAGTTATTTAATAACTAATTATCCCAAAAATTTAAGGGATTCAAATTGTTTGTGTCTTTAAAAATGTAGCTCATAATAGTATTTGGGATAGCTCTATTATTTTTTAGGATGACACTTACATTCTATTGATGTTTCACTATCATATTTTTTAGGTCCTTTGTTACTTAGATTGTGAAGTTGGTGGTTGCATTTTGTTGACAACGAGGTTGTCTCTCAAAATTGGTCTGGAAAATTCTCTGCATTGCTCCACAGTTTTGGTTCAAGTGTTGCAGCATTGAGGACATGTTCATATGGTTTGTGTACAGTGTTCCAAATCAAATTTATAGTGTTGGCATAGAGGCTTCATTAGCTACACAATATTATATTGCGTGCATTCATATTGGGGGGTTTAATATCCCAAAAAATGAGCTCAATATATTGCCTATCTGATGAAAATAGGGGGGTTTTTAATTCAAGCTATGAAAAAGTACAATATATGTTGAAAATAGGGGGATTTTTAATTCAAGTTGTGTATTGCGAGCGGGTGCCAAAAAAGGAATTTAGGGAAATTATTTTTTAAAATAGGGGGATTCTTTAGTATGCCATGAACACACATGATATAACCCAGGTTCACTAAGTGAAGCCCCCATGATTGTTGGTTTGCTGAAGAAATGAAGTGATTTTGTTTTGTTGTTCAGATGATCAGTTTTGTTGATCTTTAGCCGACTCAGTTGATCTATATTATGTATCATAATCCTTTGGTCGAAATACTTATTAGAGTTTGAGTTAAGGTATCGATATGAGTGATACCATGGATTGTGAAGATCCAAATTGAGTAATTTATATTGGGTGATGTTTTTGGGCTGACTAGTTAATGTGCTCTATTATTTTCCTACACGTTATGTTTGATGTCAATTTTAGAGGATGAGTTAGTGTGTCTAGTTCACTAGAATCAACTTGTTATGATGTATATGGGTCTCCTTTATCTAATGGGGTGAACCACATTTAGTAGAGTTTCTCCTAGAGATCGACTTTGTGCAATTCATGTTTATTATGTTTCTGGGTAACCTAGTTAAGAGTTTCAATGGATAACCTAGTATATATAGGCATGCAGATGTGTCAATTATGGTATGGATTGTTGTGGATTTATTTTGAATCATGTGCAATCATATGTGTAGAAGCAAAAGTGTATATTTCTATTTGTGATGAGCTCTGATGATCATACCTTCCGGTGTGATAGTTTTTTTGCTGAACATATCAGAATACTGAGAGGGGGGGCAAATCAACATTCCTCTAATTTATAAAACTAAACTCATAATATCCTGATGTTCAAAAAGTTATCTTAATCTTAATTAAATTTAAAATAAAAAATAGAATAAAACATAAGCATGCAAGATACACCAAATTTTTATACGTGGAAAACCCAATAAGGGAAAAAACACAAAGAGGGTTAACTCTCAAGAAAATATAACTAGTTATATGGGATTACAAAACTAGCTCACTACCTAGAGAGCTTACTACTCTAATACAATGGCTTACCGTCAGAAAGGCTTACTACCAAAAAGGAGTGAACTAATAAAATTGCATCTACACATGCATGGGATCAGTTCCAATTAAAACTCTGACAATATACTGATTGCTTGTAGCAGATCTGGTAAAGAACCTCTACAAAACACTTCACTATTTGACTGCACCAATTTACCCACATTGAATCAACTCCAATGCTTACAACTTTATCCTTTGCTCATGCTTTCCTTCTCCTTCACAATATATCCTTTTTATACTTTTTTAATCACTTGATACTAAAATAATTATCACAAACAAGAGAACCTATATATATGTGTGTGTCAATTAGAAATACATACATTAGGTTGGTGTTAAAAACATTTCGCCAAAGGAACATCTCAATGATCAAGATGCACGTTGCAATAATCAGATTAAAACATCAACTTTCAATATCAGCCAAGCTCAAAATAAACTTATCCTCAAAATGTCAAAACAATAAACTAACTGAATGTCACAGTCACCAAAGAACAAAGTAGAACATCCATAGAGAGATGAACCAAGATAGACCATAGTTAAGAACTAGAGATAATAATCATGATCCAAGTCAATATTGCAAGATTCAAGACATGACTAGTAGTGTTGAATGGTTGAAAAGACCAAAATAATGAGAGGTGGGGTGAAACAATATTCCCACAATAATAAAATATTTCTACTGATTTTAACCTTAGTAATTAATCTCATCAACATGAAATAACAAATACAAAATAAATGGAAAACATAATCACAAGATAGACACCGGATTTTTATGTAGAAAACCCAAATGGGAAAAACCACAAAGAGGGTTAACTCTCAAGATAATATAGCTAGATATATGGTGTTTACAAAAGGGTGGCTCACTACCGGATGGCTCACTGCTTGATTATAATATGGCTCATTGCCATCCGGTAGGGGATTACTACAATATTATCTTCAACTTGTCAATCTAGTTGCTTGCAGTAGATCCGATACGAGATTACTGTAACATTGTAATTGCATTCGCACTTTCCACAGTTTTCTTTTACATGCACATCACACTTCACTACTTTGTATACATTTGCTTCCTTCTCTTGTGTTATCTCTCTCTCTCTCTCTCTCTCTCTCTCTCTCTCTCTCTCTCTCTCTCTCACACACACACACACACACACACACACACACACACACACACACACACACACACACTATATATATATATATATATATATATATATATATATATATATATATATATATATATATACTGGTAAGCACATATACCAAGATAATATTGTAGGCGTCTAAAAATGGTCAACGAGCTTGTAGTGTCATACTTTATCATGTTTGTGTTACCTTCTTTTAGTTTTTCACATTTGATCTTTATCATCTGTTAACATTGTGTCATTATTCTCGATTCTTTGCTATACAAACCCATTTTCTTGAATTGGAATTAGGTCTTATCGATGCCATTCTCAATTGTCATTTCATAATCATGATCAACCTTTAATGTTAATTATATATCATTTATCATTTTCAATCATTATCAATTTCTATCAATCTTGATCAATTCATCATCAATCCCTATCAATTATCAATCATCATTTATCATTATCAATATTTGTCAATTTCCATCCATCCTTGTCAATGTTGATCGATTTGTCATCGATCGCTATCATTATAAATTTTGTTAATTTTTTATCCTTATCAAACATTTTGTTGATCATGTTCATTATCATCGTTATTAACCATGCCAATCCTATCTTGGCTAGTTTGACCTAATTCATTCTTCATTTTACTTTGGGTTTAATAATTCTTTAATTATTTCTCCCTTTTATCCCTTTTCTTATATAGGGTTTAATAATTATTCAATTATTTATCCCTTTATCTTAACTATTCCTCTTTGATTAAATAATTCACTCAATTATTTAATCTTTTTATTTTAAGCTAATTGTTCTTCCATGATTAAATAATTATTTTATTTATTTAATCACTTTCTCCAATTATTCTAATTAAATAAATTTTTAATTTATTTAATTACCATTTGTGGGTGAAATAAATGAATTTCATATATTTATTTATGACCCCACTTAATTCTTCCACTTTCTAATTTCTCTCTCCCTTTAACTCTTCCATCTCCTTTCACTTTTCTCTTCCACCTTCCAATTTTCATCACCACTTATCTCTCCCACTTGCTGATTTGTATCTCCCTTTAACTCTCCATTCAACTTATTCATCACTACTCCTTTCGTCCACTCTCAAATGGCATATTTTGTTGAAAATGAATATTTCCAATAATCATTTTCACTCATCTCTATTTCATTTTGGCATATTTTATTGAAAATAAATGTTTCCAATATTTAGTTTCACTTCTCTTTTTCATTGGAAATGCAATTTCCTTTTTATCATCACTTAACATGTTCTCTCATTTAATCTCATCCATGTATTACTTTCAATCTCAAATCAACCGTAACAATCCAATCAATCTCAATTTTTCTATAAATTGAGCTCTTTTCTCGTTGCTTAACAACCACATTTCGAGTAACCTTATGCTACGATTTTCATCTCTCATTTCACTTACTCTTCACTTGCATTTCCATTTTGTAGGTGAAAGAAGGACAATGGAATCACATAGAGAAGATTCTACACTTTGATTTGCATTTTGTTTTTAGAATCTTGTCTTCATGCTTTCATTGATTGAATTAGGAGTTTTATCATAGCTAATTAGGTTTGTGGTTGCCTGATTATGTGTTTTTGATGCTATTTTTTTAAATTCCTATTTACATTTGTGGCGAACCCGACGTGAACATTCTTGGATCTAATTTTTTTTTAAGTTTTTGTGAAGTTGAAGATTTTTTCGTGGAGATTGGAAATTTTTCTTCTAAAACCGTCCTCATCATTTGGTCACACAATTATTTATGTGAGGAATTAAATCAAACTATTTCTGGGTTTATTAGACCTCGTTCTTACCTTTCTATATCACTTTATAGTTTTTGATTTGGATTATAATTGAGGAAGTTACAATGTTTTTAATTCTACTTATAGAAAAAGACAAAAAATTCAAAAATATTCATGCAAATTTCACATAGATTAATCTAGGATGGTGGATTAATCATGCATTCAGGTAAGTTTCACATAGATTAATCTTGGATGGTGAATTAATCATACATTTATGTAACTTCCACATAGATTAATCTAGGATGGTGAATTAATCATGCATTCATGCAACTTTCACATAGATTAATTTAGGTTGGTGAACTAATCATGCATTCATGCAACTTTCATTTAGACTAATCTAGGATGGTAAATTAATCATGCATTCATTCAACCTTCATTTAAATTAATTTAGGTTGGTAAATTAATCTTGCATTCATGCAAATTTCATCCAAATTAATCTAGGGTGGTAAATTGGACAAGTTTCACATAGATTAATCTAAGAGGTCAAAGAATCACAATTTTGGTGGATTAATTTTGATGGTGATTTATAGTTCTTGAGTCTCTAACATAGTTGGTAACTTGTGGCAAATGCAAATCAAAGTATAAAGTGCAAATTACTAACACATTTGGTGCAAGACGCGGTCAAATATTTGTACTCAAAATAAAGTGTTTGTGATTTTTAGCTTAGTGCACACTTCATTTTCCTAAAGGTTAAAGAACAACATGTTTTCTATGTCTTCTTTCATTTTGTGTGTGTGTATTTTACCTTGAGAAGGCTTGCCTCCCGATTTTCTTGGCACTTCACATAGGCATTGGTGAGAGGGAGTGACCCAAGTGGTAACAAGCTAAGGCCAAGCTCTTCCGAACCACTATAAATAAATGCGTTTGTGACGAAAGTTGCAAGCGATGGGTGCCAATGTGTCATACTAGCATAACTCTCCATTAGTGCCCATGTGGCACATGAAACGCTGTAAAGCTCAACCTCTATAGGCTAGGAGGCCTCCTTAACGGAGTGAAACATCACATGTATGGTCACCCGAACGGATGCCTTGACTAAAAACATTTGTGCTTAGAGACCAAAAACCTTCTAGTTGTTGGTACAAGAGGTCATACCTCTGATGATGTCTCACATTCTTATGACTCTTAGTAGAGATACAAAGTTTGCCATGGGGAGTTTTCTTGGGAACTGATGCTTGGCTACCATGGAGAAGTGAGTTTCATGGAGTGGAGCCAATGGGATCAAGCATCTAAGTATCTTCTTTGAGAGCATAGTTGGGAAACCAAGTGAGATCCAATAGCTATTATCCTTTCCAACCTTAAGATTTGTTGTCGAAGGTGCATGATTATCTTGTCTCAAAGTCAAACAAACATTTTTTCTTTACTACTTATTATAAGTTGAATCAAAAACAATTCTCACAAGTGGTCATAAACAACCTTGGTTATCAAAGTTCAAAAAAATTCCAACAAGTCGAACACAAGTTTCAAATAAAAAAAAAGGTCCAAATTTTGTCCAAGTATTCATCCAACATTTGAACATGGCTTGTCAAAATATTGTAAATCCTTGTTTCAAAATTCATGTCACCTAGGTTAGGTTTTTCATAGTTCAAACCCTAGGTTTTAGGTCACATAGACATTATCTTTCATTTTAGCATCCTCATTTTACACTTAGGTTTAAAATTATTTCCCTAAGTCTTCATTTCATTTTCATACCCAAGCTAGGTTTTCACTTAGGTGATATTTTTGCATTATCATTGTCATACTAAAATTAGGTCTTTGCCTAGGTTGCATTTTGCATTTCCAAAGTCATTGGTCCTCACATATCCATATCACATTGGCTTTATTATTGCATATTCCAAACCCTAGTCTTGTTTTATCTTGATCTTGTCATATCATTTCATATCTCCAAGTCATAACACATCTTGACATCATCTTCATGTCATATTTTGCGTTCATATCCCTAGGTCATTGTCATTATCATTATCCTTTTGCATAATAGTCTCAAATTTTGGTTTTGTCAAACTTGAAAATTTAAAACTTTAGATTAAACCCTAATTCATTGTTAGGGAGTCTTGACCTTGTCTAACATTTTTTATTTTGTCAAACCTAGCTTAGTATCCAAGAGTATTGGTGAGACATTGTCATTTCATCCTATTGTCATTTGGTCCTTTGTCCTTTTAAGGTCTTGACTTCATTTATATTTCTTAAGGGTCACATATTTAGGGTTGCATTTTAAAGTTTGTCCAAATCTTAAAAAACAACAAAAAACATAGGCTACATGTTCATATCCCAAAGTCGCACTTAGCTGCATATCATTGTCATTCCAAAAATCTAAAAAGAGTCCAAAAACATAAGTTGCATTTCCTAGCGACATGTTTGTTGAAATGAGGTCCCAACCTTCTTATGAAACCATGTCAATCCAATTTCTACAACAAAGACTGATAAAGAGTCAAAAGAATAGATCCCAGAAGATGAAAATGCTTCAAGAATTTCCAGGTCCAAATCCAAACATTGAGCCAGTCGACCTAGAATCTCTTATTGAATGATCAGACATAACTGATCTCCTCTTATAAATAGAGATGTGAAACAATTTCAAGCAAAGAGAACAAATTTTAACCATGTTCCAAATAAAGTCTCATTCAACCAAATCCCAAGTCAAACCTTATTTGACAAAACTCAATTCAATCAAACTTTGGATCAACAACCAATCATCCAACAACAACCAATGATCCAACAACAACCAATAATTTAACAACAATAGAGTTATCAACCATTGATCCAACCAACACAACCAATAGTTCAACATATCTAACATTTTCAATCAACACAACCAATCATCTAGCATACACAACCAATAGTCCATCATGTCCAACCAACACAATCTATGGCGCAATGTAAACAATATGCTCAACCAAACACACAATGTCAACAAGTGGTTCAACCAGCTATCAAGTATCAACAACAAGCTTGGTCAACAAATCAATATCAACAACTACAACCAGTTGTTCAAAAATAAAATTTGCAACAAACATCGGACCAAGTTTCAAACTTGTCAGTGCAATTGAACCAAAAACCAATTCAAAATCAAAATGTAACATTGAACCAAAAACAAGTTCCTTTCACACAAGTTCAAAATCAAAACATCATACCAAAAAAAAACTAAATTCTTGTCAAACAAATCAACATCAAAACACAACCATGTTAAAGCTTCACAACGATTAAAATGTGTCTCCAATGAAGGATAGCTCTTTTAGACATTTCTTAAAGATAATACTAAGTGATTCTTTTGAGGAAGATCAAAATCATACACCCATTGACTTTCCCTGGGCCTCTATCCCTACACCTTTCAAAGTTTCACAAAAACCTTCCATATCATCCTCATCAAATGATACACCCAAAGATGAAATCCCCCAAGGGCTATCCACAATTGATTTTCGAGCCAATCCAAGTCATGATGCATGTCCCTATCATTCCTCATAAATGTTAGACCCATTGTCACTATGTGCTTCATTTCCCATCACACCTATTGTAGAGGACCCCATTCAAAGTCCATCTCCCTCATGTCAAAGCATTGATGTTGGCCATTTGGTAGAATTGATTATGTGTTGCATTGATGTTTTGTCATTGATGCCAACACTAGTTGTTTGGATGCTTTACCAACACCCTTCTAGTCTTGGTAGGTTGAGTGGTTTTTGGATAAATTGGATCTGACATGATCTGGTGAGCTCCAGTATAGTCTGGCAATGGAATTGATTTGTTCATGATACTCATACTCATATTTGGTCAGTTGGTTTTTGTCTGGAGATCGGTTGATATCCTACTTGCTTGATCAACATGATGGTTTATCACTATTAGATGATACAAATATGGTTTACAGGTTAAGGAAAGTTGTATATGGATTTAAACAAGCACCTAGAGCTTGGTATGAAAGATTGGATAAATATCTTTTGAAGCTTGGTTTTACTAAGGGCAGTGCTGACAGTAATTTATATTATAAAATCATTGATGATGATATACTGATTATTGAAGTATCTGTTGATGACATTATTTTTGGACGTGAAGGTATGCTTAGAATTTTCTAAGAATATGGAGAAAAAATTTGAGATGTCTATGATTGGTGAGATGAAATTTTTCTTAGGTTTGCAGATTACTCAGATTGACAAAGGTATTTTCATTTGTCAAACTAAATATGCTAAGGAACTGTTGAAGAAATTTGGTATGGGAGATTCTAAACTGGTAAGTACTCCAATGGTTACAAGTGAGAAATTGACAAGAAAAGATGTTTCTGCACCAATAAATCCTACAAGATACAAATCTATGATTGGAGGTCTATTCTATTTGACTCAGACTAGCCTTGACATTATGAATGTTGTTTGTATTGTTTCAACATTTCAGAGTGATCCTAGAGAAAATCATGAGATGGGGATGAAAAGTATTTTTAGATACTTGCAAGGTACATTAGAATATGGCTTGTGGTACTCTAAGGATGATAACTCTACTTTATGTGCATATATAGATGTTGATTGGGCTAGAGATGTTGATGACCAAAAAAGTACTTCCAGTGGAGCTTTCTTTCTTGGAAAGAAGCTGGTTTCATGGATCAGCAAGAAACAGTCATGCACTTCTTTATCTACTACTGAAACTGAGTATGTTGTTGTTGCTACTAACTGTACACAACTTTTATGGATGAAGCAAATGTTGAAGGATATAAAGGTGGATTGTGATGCACCGGTAGTTATTCACTGCGATAACTCTGTTGCTATTGATATATCGAATAATCTAGTATTACATTCTAAAACAAAGCACATATCTGTCAAGTATAACTTTTTGAAGAAGAAGGTGGAAGAAAATGAAGTTAGACTGGTTTATGTGAACACTAAAGAGCAGATTGCAGATATTTTCACTAAACCTTTGTCGAAGGAATCATTTGAGTACCTGAGAGACAGATTGGGAGTTTCTGCCCCTCCGGTAGAGACTTGATTGATGCAGTTTGGCATCAGTATGACATGCATTATCAGAGATACTATTCATTTCAACACTGATGTGGGATTCTACTGCTCAGGGGGACTAGTCAGCTTTGTGATTCAAAGGCTTATGTTTTTGCTTTGATATTTCTGTCAGATTTCTAGCATTGATGTCAAAGGGGGACTGATATTGATGTGAAAAAGGGAAAATGAATTCAGAGATTTACAGAGATATTATTCACAGGGGAAGATTGATATTTAGAGCTATATGTGGGAGTTTTGTTGGCTGTCTTCCATTGGGGGAGATTTTTTTGGCATTTCTTGGTACTTAGATGTTTTCACATCTAGTGTTGCCATCAATGCCAAAGTGGGAGATTGTTGTCCATTTGGTGGAATTTATTATGTGTTGCAGTGATGTTTTGTCATTGATGCCAACACTAGCTATTTGGATGCTTTACAGGCACCCTTTTGATCCTGATAGGTTGAGTGGTTTTTTGATAGCTTGGATCCAGCATGATCCGATAGGCTCTGCTATAGTCTGGTGATGGAATTGGTTTGTTCATGATACGCATACTCATATTTGGTTAGTTTGTTTTGGTCTAGAGATCGATTGATATCCTGCTTTCTTAGAAGATTGGTTTCTAGTTCCGTTGTGGGTTTCACTAGCTAAGCTTTTGGTGGTGATCTTTGATGGATTGCATAAGTGGTGTTGGTGCAGCTTCTGATGGAGTTTCTAGATGTTGTTGGTGATCATATTCGAGACTTGGTGGTTGGAGATTATTACTGTGGCGTGTGGACCTATACTTGGTCCCGGTTGATCTAGGTTATGGACCAGCTTTAATGTAACGTGTGGATAGGACCTATTGATGTATTTTCGGGATGTCTTATGTGTTGATATTATTTGTTTGGTCTAAGGCCAACATGATTTATAATTATGTAATCGGTTTATTGTTTGGTGGTCGACCTGATTGTTTATGGTCAAGGGTTTTGTATAAATAGATATAAGATCTCATTATAGATCATCATGGTTATTGTTAGAGGTCATGGTCAAGGAATGTAATATGCGAATAATATAATATCATTCAGGCAGAGGATTTGGTCGATCATTTGAGATCTAATTGGGTTTATGTAAGAGGATTTAGTCCTCCGGTATTGAGCTTAATCGGAACTATGCTTAGGCATAGGAGATGCTATATTTTGTAGTTTAACACTTCTTTGGATTGTAGTCAGTAGTTCTATGTAGTCAGTGAGGATCCTTTTGTGATGAGCAGTGCGCTCTAGGCTGTTGGCTTTCCTGCAAGTGTAGGCCCCTTAATTATAATTCACATACTTAGTGCAGAAGTATCATTTGACTGTGGGTAGGCTTCCCACCTTGGTTTTTCCCTTTATCGGGTTTTCCACATACAAATATTGGTGTTGTGTGGATGGTATTTATTCTATGATTATTGTTTATGCTTAATTGGTTTATCTTCTATTCCGGTATTAATGTTTTGGGTTCCAGTATTAAATTTTAAATTGCTAATGGTTTCAGTAATTTGTGACAACTGATTCACCCCCCCTCTTAGTTGTCTTCTAGTTATTTGAACTGTCTAACAATTGGTATCAGAGCTTTGGTCCTCTTTGCAGAAAGCCTAACCACTTGAGGAAGATCCTATGGTGACTAACAATTCAAGTTCATATAGTTCTTCTGGAGCTATCTTTCAAAGGGATATTCTGAGGTTTGATGGAACAAATTACATAGTATGGAAGATTCAGATGGAGACTCATCTAAGAAGTCTTGGCAAGGAGATTTGGGAAATCACACAAAATGGTGTCACACCCTATAATCTGGGATCTGGCAATCATCCTCCAGAAAAGTTGGACAAGGATATTGAGAATGATTGTAGAGAAAGAGAATCCCTCTTCTGTGTACTTTCTAATCAACAAATAATGGGATTAACCAACAAATCATGTGGAAATGATGTATGGGATAAGTTGGAGACTCTTAATGAAGATGACCCTACAGTGAAGATTGCTAAACTTGATGGTTACCAGGTGAGATATGAAAACCTGAAGATGAAATAAGATGAAAGGATTACTACATTCCTGGAAAGGGTAAATGAGATTTTTATGGGAATTCAATGTTATGGTGGAACTCTGAGCGAAGATGAAATTGTTTCTAAAGTCTCGAGAGCCCTATAACCAGCTTACAAAATGAAGGCTACTGCTATTAATGAGTTGAGAATAATGGCTAATACATTTGTCAATAGAGATACTTTGGTTGGGAAACTATCTTCTTTTGAGCTTGAGTAATTTGGACCTTCTGGAGCTATGAAGATTGGATCTACTTTTCATGCATCTACATCTACAATCGGTAAGCAAGACTGAAAAGATTTATATGCAAAGGAGTTGAAAGATATGAAGAGAGAAAATAATGAGCTTGAGGAACTTGAAGCACTATTTGCTAGAAGAGTACTCTAAGGACCGGTAGGAAGTAAGTATCAAAGAAAAGCACCTTTTAAATGTTTTCCATGTAATAAGATTAGTCATTTTGCATCTAGATATTCTGAAAGAAATTCAAGATTTGAAGAAAGAATTAGAAGATCATTTAAGCCTTACCCTAGATATCAAAACAAGTATAAGTACAAGAAATACAAAGACAAATCATGCTATATAGTAGTGTTACTACTTATCAAGTTGCCATTAGTTTTATGTTCAAAGTTATTCTATATACTCTAGTCGGTTATCTCTACCGAAATATTCAGTCGATATGCATAGTCTAGTCGGTTATAGAAGAAAGTAGTCTTAGAGCATAGTATACACCAAGCTGTCTACCGAGTATCATTCCATGTCTACCGAGCAGCAAAGATGACACACCGAGTTAATATACACCGAGTGAAACGTGTTACCAGATTCATTGAACCTGGACATACATATGAAAACGTGTTACAAGATCGAGGAACATCTAACCGTTATCACATTGGAAATTGCACTTAAATATTGTGTATGATTTTGAGGTCATCTAACCAATGAAATATTTTGCATGGTTATTCATTTGATAAAACATGTTTGTAAGATCGAAGCAATGAATGGATCACCGACATAAGAGATCTATTTATACAACATGGATTAAGATCATAAATATACATGTAGCATGATAGAAAAGAAGATATAGAAATATACAAAGCAAGACATGTAAAAGCACTAAGTGTTATGACTGTTACAGAGACACAGAGGTCACCGAGAAGGATTTCAGAGAACAGTCAAAGAACAGAGTAAACAGAAGAGTTTACCGAGTTACTATATGGGCTACCGAGGTATGCTATAAGCAAGGTAATCTTATTCTAAGCACATAGAATCTGCTATAACATTCCAAATGTAAAGTTGCAGATATTTGTAATGATTTATTGTAATATTTTGAAGTTGTAAGAGAAACCTTTAGCAGGGTAAAAGACTCTAATCAAGTCTATAAATTGTAAAGCCTCTAACCAGGTGCAGCATTTAGTTGAAGTGTTGTAAAATCCTTTAGCAAGGTAGATCTAACAGATCTTGATACTCCTAATAGGGTAAGCTATCAAAAATAGCTAAACATGTAGCTCTAACCGAGCAACCTTTATTATTGCAGTAGTGAAGTTGTGGGTGCCATCCCCACCGCAGTTTTTCTCTCTAACCAAGAGTTTCTGCGTAACCAAAATATATGTGTTATGGAGTGAATCATGTATGATTGTTATCTTTTTGTTTTAGCTTTACATTATGTTACTGCACTATTTGGTTTATGCATAACAGTAAAGTTATTATTGAAGAAAATTTTTGGAGTACTGATTCACCCCTCCCCTCTTAGTACATTAGCTTTCCATATTGGGCCTAAAAATTGGTATCAGAGCCTCAATCTTGGAAAAGGGTTTAACTACCTAAAGAGAAAGATCTTATCAATGGAAGGCTATTAACAATCTCGGAGGATTGTGTATCTGGAAGAAGAGATGGATCATGCTAATCAAGTGATTGCAGACATGCAAAGGCAAATGCAAAAATCTCTGAAAGTAAGAAGAAGATTATTTGATGATTTGTAGGACTCTCAAGAGTTAGTGGAACAAATTGAGACATCATCTAAGAACAGTATATCTAAAGAGACTAAAGAAATGATTGGAGTATTGAAAGAAAAGAACAAAGCACTGGCTGATCAACTAAAAGCAATGAAAAGAGAACATGAACATTTCAGCACACAGATGACTGAAAATCTTGATGCATTGAGGACAGCCGAGGATAAAGTAAGATATCTAGAAAGAGAGAAACAACAACTTGAATCCTTAGTATCTGATAAGAATGATGAAATCACAAGGATGACTAGAATCCAACAAAACCTGTCAGATCAACTAGGTTATGCACATCATGAAGCAAATATGAAAAATGATTAGAATCAAGCATTGAAACTTGAAGTATCAAGGTTCACCGATGAACTTGAAACAAAGAAGAAATTCAAAGAAACACTGAAGAAGAGTTATGAAGCATCAAAGATGTTGGATGAGCAACTGAATACAAGAAGATGTGAGATTCTTCACCAAATGTCATGTTGAAGAACTCAATAATGTTGAAATCAAAGACACCTATAGAGGTCACCGAGAAGGATTTCAACATTACTATGTTATGACTGTTATTAGTCGAGGATGTGAGATTCTTCACCAAATGTCATGTTGAAGAACTCAGTAATGTTGAAATCAAAGACACCTATGATGAATTGTGCACAGATGGTAGATTGAATAGCAAGTATGAGCACATTAAGATCAAAGGATTAACTTAAGCCCTAACCTATCCCCGTGTGTTCAAACCCCAGTGGGTCAAGTTTGTTCTAAGCAGAGTTCACGATGACTTCATGTGGCTATAAGAGCAACCGTTTAAGATTACCAAGGAAATCATTCATCTGATTACCGGTTACCCCATTTATGATCATGCTCGAGCTCAAAAGATGATATCATAGAAGGAATTGATTAGTTTAATCGGAGTGGAATTAGATTGCAGAGGATTGAAATTGAACAATGTCATTGATGGAGAACTAAAATTTGCCATTAGAGTAATAGGTTACTGTTTCTTCCAATCGGCAAGGGAAAATAGTGTACCCTGTGCAGCAGTAGACCTAGCTTACAAAATTGTGAAAAAGGGCATGAAAATTGATCTATGTGAGGTGTTGCTGAAAAACCTGTATGAGAATTGGAACACCATCAGGAAGCCGATAAAGAACAACTCGGCTAATACACTAAAGTTTGGATCACTACTTGTATGCATGTTTTTCTATTTTGAGAAATTCTTTCCATCAGTCGATAAAGTTGTTTGGGAACTACACCGACCAATCACCCATCAGATAAATGACTTCATTAAGAAGCTAGGAGATAATTTCAATGATATTATGGATGATTACTTCAGTAAGTTTCAAGAGAAAATGCATAACAGGTATAGAATTCCACCCCAGCTAGTGGAGAAATACAAAAATGACATATGTTTTGAAGTAGACACTGATTATTATTATGTGAATGCTATGGAACCGAGAACTCAATCTTTGTCACCTATGGGTTACGAGATTGATTTTGACATCACACAACAACAAATTGATGCATTTCTCACATTACCGAGGCATGCTACCGAGCTGAGGTATGGAACCTATCAAGAAGTGAAGGAAAAAGTAAAGATGAGCATTGTAGTACCCAAAGCTACAAGAAAGGCAACAAAGATGATAAAGGCATTATCGGAGAAATTCGGAGAAGATTCTTCCTCCACACCTGTAAAAGGCACTATAACCATTACTGAAGAGGAATCTGAAGCCCAAGAGGCAGCTATAACACTAAGCACTGAATTGCCTAAGGGAAAAGTGTTGAAAAGAAAGAAACTGGACTCATCAAAGGCCTCACCAACTCGTCCAGTAAAGCGACCTAACACTAGAGCATCCACAGCTTCACTGAGTAAGAAAACAAAGAGTGTTACTATTCCCAAGGTAACAAAGACCTACAAGAAATCTACTTGGAGACTCATTTTGGCAAAAGAGTCTAGTGACACCGAATCTGAAGATGCTAGCAAATTTTAGATTGTCAAGAGCAAGAAGGTAAATGTACATAGTGTTGAAAATATTTGTGCTAATCTGAAAGAATATGGTGGATTTGGAGGATTTAGATATGTTAAGTATGAAACCAGAAATAATGATGAAAAGAGATAAATTGAAGAAGCTGTCATTTGCACACTTTTGAAATTTTGATTGGCTCCATTGGAACTATCTAAGTCACTTCCAAATGAATTATATTTACATATTGACAATAGGTGGAAGTATGCAATGGACTCAGAGAAACAAATCAGAGAAAGAAGTCTGGTACATCTCTTTCCAGACATGTCAGTAGCTGAAATAAAAGAACATTTGACTACCTACAACACAAAGTTTTTCGTCAAACAAAGAGCCTTAAAATTGATGAATGGTCTGTATATTGAAGTGGAAAATGAGACAAAAGCAAAGTGGCAGGAAATCTTTAAAATCAAGGATGCTGGTGAGCAAGCTACAGTTGAAATTGTTGATGTCACTGAGTAAGATCCTGATGTTCCTGAGCAAGACCTTGCTGACACCATTCAAATAGATGAAGATATCATGAATACAAAGGCACCAAAACAAGAAATAATAGAAGGAAATGCATACGCAAAACTTGTATCCAGTGAATCAGTCTTGGAACAAGTTAAGCCTTATCCACTGGTTAATCAACCTGTCTCAACCAAAGCCCCTCTGGATATAGATCAAGGCACCAAAGGTCACAAGTCTACAGTAGGAGAAGGTACTACTCAAGAACAGATGTCTCAAGCACCTTCTAGCACTGAAAATATTGTAACTAAGACACAAAGTACCGAGACACTAAAGGACACTACAGAGGCTAAAGAAACCGACCAAAGTGTTGCCTCTACCAAGCAACCTACCGAGGGTCATCAAGCCTCACAAGCCATTGTCTTAGTTCCATCGGTGAAAGGTAAAGAAAAGAAGATGAAAAAGCATAGTTTTAAAGTTGATTTATCAAAACCAATAGTGTTGCCCAATGTAGACATATCAAAATTAAATGGGCAAGCACTCATTGATTTCGGTGAACTATGCAAAGCAAAGGCTGAACAAGAGAAGCAAATGGTGATTCGAAAGAAAAATAAAGTACTTCAAAAGGTGAAAGCACTCTTAATAGATATGCCACTTGAAGCTACATTGTCAACAGATGCAGCCATCCACATTCAATTGGATGAACTCCTAACAAAGATAGAGACATCTAGAGTAGATGCATCAGAATATTTGAGCAAGCTAAAAGACAAGGAGCTCACTGCAAAAATGATAGAAGAGGTACAGAAAGCTATAGCTATTGGCAAAGTTAAACTTGTCAAATTTATTGTTGAGTTGTCCCCTCAACTCAAGCACATTCTTTATTTATTTCAGAAACTCTGTACATTTTCTTTATTCATTAAAGACATCAAAAATAAAATAGAAGCAATTGAGAAAGAGATCACCGATCTCTCAAATAAGTTGACCACAGAGCCAAATTTAGTTCAGAATTTTTATACAAAGTTACAATAGCTCATGGCTCAACAATTGGACCTAAGAAATGAAGAACACAAGATCAGGATGAACATAATGACACTTCAAACATTATTTCTTCCACATCTTTCATCCATCCAAGAACAGATCAACCGAGCCACCTCCTTATCTACTACACAAGAGGGAAGTACTTTAGATGGCTTAATATCATTATTGGCTGATATTCAAGCACATAATTCTTTAATGGATAGTGTAAAGGATGCCCTCTCTGTCGCTCTCACGGAAGCACGGACCAAGTACAAATCCATTTTTGACCAGTTGCCTCCACCACATGGTAACTAAGTCTTGATGTTTGTCAAAAAGGGGGAGTG
Source organism: Cryptomeria japonica (assembly GCF_030272615.1). NCBI lineage: Eukaryota > Viridiplantae > Streptophyta > Pinopsida > Cupressales > Cupressaceae > Cryptomeria > Cryptomeria japonica. The sequence goes on from NC_081409.1 coordinate 173,392,719, forward strand.
ATATAGTATTCAAAGCATAGCATACAGGGGGAGTATACCGAGTAGAGTAAGCAGAGTAGTGAACAAAATAGTAAGCAAAGAACAAGTGCAGCACACAGAACATTGATCACCAAGCATGCAAAATCAAAGTTTTGTACAGTATATCTGGATTTACTATTTCACTGACTATTGTATATACTGTCAGTATAGTCAAATTTTGCAAGTATATAGATTATTGAGTTATAATTTTGAATGTAGTTTTTGTCAAACATCTCAACTAATGTCAAAAGGGGATATTGTTACTACTTATCAAGTTGCCATTAGTTTTATGTTCAAATTTATTCTATATCCTCTAGTCGGTTATCTCTACCAAAATATTCAATCGGTATGCACAGTCTAGTCAGTTACAGAAGAAAGTTGTCTCAGATCGTAGTATACACTGAGCTGTCTACCGAGTATCATTCCATGTCTACCGAGCAGCAAAGTTGACACACCGAGTTGATATACACAGAGTGAAACATGTTACCAGATTCATTGCACTTGGACATACATATGAAAAAGTGTTGCAAGATCTAGGAACATCTAACTGTTGTCACATTGAAAATTGCACTTAAAGATTGTGTATGATTTTGAGGTCATCTAACCAATGAAATATTTTGCATGGTTATTCATTAGATAAAACATGTTTGTAAGATTGAAGCAATGAATTGATCACTGACGTAAGAGATCTATTTATACAACATGGATTAAGATCAGAAATATACATGAAGCATGACAGAAAGGAAGATATAGAAATATACAAAGCAAGACATGTGAAAGCACTAAGTGTTATGACTGTTACAGAGACACAGAGGTCACCAAGAAGGATTTCAGAGAACAATCAAAGAACAGAGTAAACAGAAAGGTTTACCGAGTTACTATATGGGTTACCGAGGTATGCTATAAGCAAGGTAATTTTATTCTGAGCACATAGAATTTGCTATAACATTCCAGATGTAAAGTTGCAGATATTTTTAATGATTTATTGTAATATTTTGAAGTTGTAAGAGAAACCATTAACAGGGTAAAAGACTCTAATCAAGTCTATAAATTGTAAAGCCTCTAACTAGGTGCAACATTTACTTTAAGTGTTGTAAAATCCTTTAGCAAGGTAGATCTAATAGATCTTGATACTCCTAACAAGGTAAGCTATCAGAAATAGCTAAACATGTAGCTCTAACTGAGCAACTTTTATTATTGTATTAGTGAAGTTGTGGGTGCGAAATAGCTAAACATGTAGCTCTAACTGAGCAACTTTTATTATTGTATTAGTGAAGTTGTGAGTGCCATCCCCACCACATTTTTTCTCTCTAACCAAGAGTTTATGTGTAACCAAAATATATGTGTTATGGAGTGAATCATGTATGATTGTTATCTATTTGTTTTAGCTTTATATTATGTTACTGCACTATTCGGTTTATGCATAATAGTAAAGTTATTGTTGAAGAAAATTTTTCGAGTACTGATTCACCCCTCCCCTCTCAGTACATTAGCTCTCCATATTGGGCCTAACAAGCAAATGAGGAAGGCAATACTGATTCAAAAGATGAACTGGCAGAAGACTTTGCTAGTAGATCTGACAATTGGAAAGAATGGGTGTTCCTAGATAACAAGGAAAATGATCGAGCATTGGAAGAGAATGTACCTGAAGAGAAGGCACTTGCTGCTAAAATTGAAGACAGGGATGAATGGGTAATTGACAATGGTTGTTCACATCATATGACTGGAGATAAAGGGAAGTTTATATCTTTGCAAGAATTTGATGGTGGTCTAGTTAGATTTGGAGATGAGAAGGCATGTATGATCAAACGAAAATGAACTCTATCATTGGATGGTAAGAACAATACTGACAATGTTTATTATGTTGAAGGTTTGAGGCATAATCTTTTGAGTGTAGGAGAATTGGTAGACAAGGGATTTCAATTACAGTTCAAGGATATAAAATGCAAAATCATTAACAGATCTGGTTTGGATATTGCAACTGCTACACAAACAAAAGGTAATATATTTCATTTGAACTTCGGTGAGAAGACATATTTGATTACACAAATTGATGAGAGTTGGCTATGGTATAAAAGGCTGTGTCATGTGAATTTTGATTGCATTGTGAAGATCAGTTCAACTAAGGTAGTTAGGGATATACCTAAGATTATGAATCCCTATAATCTGGTATGTAAAGAATGTCAAAAGGGTAAACAGGTCAGAACCTCTTTTAGGAGTATACAAGATAAATCAAATGATGTTCTTGATATTATTCATATTAATTTGTATGGCCCTACTAGAGTTAAAAAGTTTTCAAGGTGATATATATTTAGTGCTAATCATTGATGATTATTCTAGAATGATGTGGGTTACTTTTTTGAGAGAAAAATTTGAAGCATTTAAAAAGTTTAAAATATTTAAGTCTAAAGTGGAAACTGAGACAGGATTGAAGATTAAATGTTTGAGATCAGATCGTGGTGGAGAATTCACATCTAGTGAGTTTAATAACTTTTTTGACAAGCATGGTATAAGAAGACAGTTTTATGCTCCCTAGACACCTCTACAGAATGGAGCTGTGGAAAGGAAGAACATAACTATCTTGGATGCTGCTAGAACAATGATGATGGAAGCTAGTCTACCTCATATCTACTAGAGAGAAGCAATGAGCCCAATGGTTTATACATTCAACAGAGTACATAACAAAGGAGAAACCAGTAAGACACCTTATGAATTATGGTTTGGAAATACACCTACAGTTAAGTATTTAAAAAAATTTGGTAGTAAATTTTATATCAGGAGATATGATATTATTGGGAAATTTGATCCTAGATATGATGATGACATATTTCTTGGTTATTCTAATGAAAGCAAAGCATATAGATGTTATAACAAGAGATTGCAAAGAATTGTGGAGAGTGCTAATGTCAAAGTAGATGAGCTGAATAAAAGTCAAATCAGAGTTTATGAGAAGGAACCGGTAGTGGAAATGATTATATTTGAACCAGTAGCACTTTTACAGGAATAGAGAGTTGAACCAGTTACTTCGGCAACATCAGAGAACTCTATAGTAACTGAAGAACAAGGAAGAGGAACAAAAAGTCAGAAGACTCCTAGGTATGTGAGATTGAATCATTCAAAAGATCAAATCATTGGGGATAAGAGCAATAGAGTGATGACAAGAAGAAGACTAGAAACTAATGAGGTATGTTTAATTTTACAAGTTGAACCGGTATCATTAATTGAGGCATGTAAAGATGAATATTGGTTGAAAGATTTGGAAGAAGAATTAGATTAGATTGAGAAAAATAATACATGGACCTTGGTTCCCCGGCCTAAAAAGAAAAATGTTATTGGAACTAAATGGGTTTTTAGAAATAAATTGAATGAGGATGGTCAAGTTATAAGGAATAAGGCTAGATTGGTTTGTAAAGGATATTCTTAGAAGGAAGTAATTGATTATGGAGAGACTTTTGCACCTGTAGCTAGTATTGAAGCTGTAAGATTATTTCTTGCCAATGCTGCTTATAAAAACTACAAGGTTTATCAGATGGATGTTGTTTATGGTGAAAATGGATAACAATAATAACGATATTGAAAAACTAAATGAATTCAACCACAAAACCCTAGCCTAACAACAACAAAGATCCACCATAACATATGAAGATTACCTAAGACAATGCAAATCAAATGAAATTACAAAGATTATACCATCACATGTCCAATAGGGTTTGGATCTCCATTGATCTTGCTTGATATATTTGCTCTCAGATTTTATGTGTGCACAAGAGCTCAACAAAGAACGGAATGTGGTTGCAAGTAGGATCATAGTGTAGTCAAGTCCTTGAGATGATTGATTAGGGTTTGATAATGAAGGAAGCATCTTTTTATATGGAAAACACTATAAGAAATGGAGGGATAAGATTGAGAGGTGTAAAAGGAGGTCGACTATGATTAGAGGGTAGGTAGAGAAAATAATAAAATAATGAAAGGGGTAGGTAGTGTATGAATTAAGAGATGAATGACATGTGTCATGGGTAGAAAAGGTTAATGAATTAATTAAATAAATAAGATATTTATTTAATTAATAGAAGGAGTGAGATCAATTAAATAAATAAGATATTTATTTAATTTAGGAACAGGATAATTTAAATAAATAAATGTATTTATTTAAATGAGAAATAAGGCTAGAAGAGGATAAATGAATTAATTAAATAAATACAAATTTATTTAATTAATAGAAGAATTAGGCTTAGATAATTAAATAAATAAAATATTTATTTAATTAGATTGGACAATTTTGGGTGTCTACATTTTGCCCCTCTTTGAGACAATGCGGCTTGTCGCGTTGTTTCAAAGAAGATAAGATGAACTGATATAGAGTTGCCCCAAGATGGGAATGATATGCCCCCTTGAGAGATTGGATGAAAATTTCTGAAAAGATCATAGACAATCTCTTGATAAGAAAGATGGGATAGAATGGATTGGCCGGATAAAGTGACAAAGTCACGGGATAATGAAGACTGACTCGGGCAATGAGGGCTAGGGCTAGGGTAGTCTATAAGATAGACCAGGGGGGCAATACATCCTCATTGTCATCTACACATCCACGAGAGCAGAGTGCAGAGAGAGAAAAGAGTAGCAATAGTCAGCAGCGATGGCCTTGGTTCACAGATTCGACCGCGTTCATCGATTCCAAAGGCCAGTAGAGGCAGGAGAGCCGGTAAGTACCACAAAACCTCCTTGTACTTTGATGCATTTATTGTTGTTATTAATGCATGGTAGATAGGGCAATAAATGCGCTTTAGGTTAGGGTCCAAAAATGTCAAAAAACATCCAGGCGCATCTACGTTGGTGCTAGGCACGTCTATGCTCGCTAGGTGCATCTGTGTTTGTGCCAGGCGCGTCTGTGATGGAAAACGTGTCTGTGCCGAATGCAGCTGCGTCTGTGCTATGTAGGCACGTCTATGCCAAGAAGGCACATCTGTGTCGCCCAGGCGCGTCTATGCAGAGCATAGGCACATCTGTGTCGTTCAGGCGCGTCTGTGTAAAACAGGCACGTTTATGTCAGGAAAGTGCGTTTGTGTCCAAAAAAATGTGAATTTGCGTCTTCTAGGTCAAATCGACAGTTCTATGATGAACATACGCTGTCAATTGGATAAGCTGCTGAGAGGATACACTCAAACAGGTCCTCGAGGGAAGACTAGAATAGATCAAGGCACTGTGTGATGAACAGTGAGTACTAAGATATAGTACTTTGTGATGAACAGGGAGTACTAAAATATGAGCAGCACTTTGTAATGAACAGTGAGTGCAAATGTGAGCAGCACTTTGTGATGAACAGTGAGTGCCACACACGTAGTACTTTGTGATGAATAGGGAGTACCACTAGGATAGAAGCAACACTTTGAGATGAACAGTGAGTGTCACTAGGATAGATAGCCATATGCATTTAGATAAAAAGTAGCATTTTGTGATGAACAGTGAATGCCACTATGACTGACATGATTGATTTGCTTGACTGTAGGAGTATTTGCCTATGTTGGAGTCTCAGGAGAGATTTTCATCAACTCAGAGATTGCAACCTGAGTTGACCTTTGAGGACTGAGCTACGATTGAGGCTATGGGTCTGAGACATATTCTGTATGTGCTTGAGTTTCGGGCGAACATGGGATTGATGACTGCACTAGCAGAGAGATTGCACTCTGAGACTTGTACGTTCCATTTGCCAATGGGTGAGATGACAGTCACCCTCGAGGATGTATACAGGATCCTAAGGATACCGATTGACGGGGAGCTGATTCCGTATGATCGAGATGGAGACAGGGAGGCCCTGAGATGAGTGTTCCAGGACCCAGGATTGGAGATGAGGGATGGACTTGTGGCTTGGGACACCATGACAGCTATAGGATTAGCACTGCCTGCAGTGATAGGAGGAGCGATCAGTGGGTTCTTATGTCCTAATAGAGCGACACGAGGGTTGGCTGTAGGCTAGGGAGGTGCACTGGAGACACTGATGACACAGCACACTAGATATGCTTGGGGACCGTGTGTGCTATCACACCTGTATTATGAGCTGCATCAGTTCATGTACCACGGGTCAGTGGGATTGGGCTGCGGGGTGACATTGTTACAGGTGTGGGCCTATGAGCATCTGCTAGTGACGAGACTGATACATTTCAGGGGTAGAGGTCACAGATGTAGTTTCGTACACTTGTACGACATGATCACCTTATAGCCACAGATTGGCAGGTTAGAGGACTGGCAGCGGGTGATTGATGATATTGATATGGTCATATGGAGGCCATACCTAGGATGCAAGCAGTGGGAGGATGATGCGGTAGAGCTTCCCTACACCTTCTGGAGCAAGTACCTGATTGGGTGGATGCCCTATGTACTGGAGAGGCAGCTAGTAGATAAGGTGGGCAGGCAGTTCGACAGGATCCAGGGGATGCCATGGGGTTCAGGCATGTATGCACGGACTGTCAGAGATCAGGCGTAGTTTGGGCCCCTATTGTCATATGATCAGGCTGTTATGTAGCTCGTAGAGATGATACCCCTACCCTGGGACATGTGGCCAGAGATCGAGGATGCTAGCATGGATGCCAAGTACACAGCATACTGGGCCGAGCATCCATTCCCATGCCTGACGGATCCAAGGGAGCTACTAGATGGAGATGGTGGTGGGGATGGTGATGATGATGGAGATGATGGGGGCAGAGGTTGATGGAGGAGGAGGGGAGTAGTTGGAGAGAGGAGGGTTGCACCGCGGAGGGAGCGTGGAGAGGACAGGCAGGCTCGGGTGGTGAGAGGTCGTAGTGGATTACCGCTATAGGTTCTAGCAGCACAGGGTCCCAGATAGGTGCAGGTATAGGGATAGGGATAGGTATAGATACAGGGACAGGTACCAGTATAGGCACCAATACAGGTACAGGAACAGGGGTAGGCACCTGTACAGGGGGAGCCACAGGGGGCTGAGGCAAAGGAGGATGAGCTGACGGAGCTGAGGGAGATCTGCAAGGGATAGGCAGATGAGATCCAAGACCTGGAGAGGGAGAGGGATAGGCTCAGGAGGAGGCTCAGAGATACTGAGTGGGAGCAGGATCAGGCCATTCAGCACTACATAGAGGCTGAGACAGCGCTGAGGGCTAGGAGGCAGGCAGCAGAGGACACAGGGGCTAGATATGCCTACATCCTGTGGGCAGGGGAGGAGATTGCCTACTGGTGAGATCTTTATTATGGTGCAGTGCTAGCGGATCAGCAGGCGAGGAGCTTCCATAGACCATCACGGACATTGACAACTATGGGAGGGAGCCGGAGGAGACAGGCATCTAGTGGTGGGGTTATGGGTCCTCCACCACCACCAGATAAAGGAGATAGGAGGGATGATCCTGGGGGCAGGTCCTTCTAGGGCTCAGATTTTGTCGAGGCCAGGCAGCTCCGAGGGAGGGAGTTCATCATAGCCGTAGAGGGCTCCCTATGTATCAGTATTGTACCATTTTTATATGATGATGTAGACACCTTCGGGTGATTGTAGCCATATGATTTTTGACATCATTGTATCATGACACTTATGATTATATATATGAGATGATTCATCTTTGCGGCAGCTATATGCATGTGTACCTATGTGATGAGATGTTTCATGATGTATGTTTCTATGTGATAGTTATGATATGGATGCAAATATGTATATGATGCAATACAATATTTTTTTTTGTTCTTTTATGTTTTATATGTGTATGCATGATGCAAATGTGAATGTATGTAATGCAGATGAATATGATAATGCAAATAACGATTTACATGATGAAAATGTAAGATTGCTAATATATGTTGTGTGCAGGATGTGATGCAGTTGTGATATCTATATGTATGTATGAAATTCTTATATGTGGTAATGCAGGTGTAACTACATGAAATGCAAATGTTTTTGGTGTGTCATTATACTCAGTCATGTGATAGCAGGCTACGCGGACTCAAGAAAGATGATGGAAGTCAATTAAGAAAGGGGGATGAAAGATAGAAGATATGAAAGTGAAAGAGCTTCTTGTGTGTTATCATCATTGAGCTTTATTATCGCAAGTAGGTTATGACAATCGAGGCATATGTTCGACCCAGAAAGTCATTGTACTTGTTTGCATGGAGATAAGACAGTCACAAACAAGGAATGCCCTAGTTCACACTAGACTCACAGTGTCCTCATATCCTTGGACAAGTCATAGCATTACTAAGAGATAATACACATACAACAAATAAAAATAGGTGACGATACCCCATCCTCGCCTTTCTAGTCAAAGACATCCTAGAGATAGAATCTCTAGTCAAAGACATCCCAGAAAAGCTAAAAGACATGTCACCAAAAAAGATGAAATCAAAATAAAACCAAGACTCAACACCAACATCCACTGTAGTCCTCAAGTTTAGTGTCTCTTGTCACTTGTATAAGTCTTATTTGATTGTGGTCACAATGTTTACTTTCACAAAAATGATAGATAGCACTGAACCATAATGTTGTCTGAGTCTGTTGAAAGATTTGATTTGTTGAAGCCCATTGTTACTGCTGTGTCTCATCTGAAACTGACTGAATCCATGAAACTGATACTTTATTACGGAGAAAGCAAAACTTTATTGCGGATTTGTGATGCAAATGTTTCTTTATTGCGGATTGTGCGCGGATAGACTGAAGGAAGCTGGAAGAAACTGTACTCCTCGAAACATGTGATGTTCTCAGTTCCACACCCATCACTAGACGTAGGATTTGCCTTAGCCACAGATAGGATCTGATTTATTATGGATGGAAAAGGAGGTGAAAAGGGAGGTTTATTATGAATGGCTAACCAATCTTGGGTAGATCAATAACAAGCCATGATGGGAATGGGTAAGTTTATTATGAACGAATAGGTTGTGAGTGTGTGCAAAGTGAAAGGATGAAAGTGAATCCTGAAGGAGGGAGGAGCAATGTCTCACGCATGGTGTTGGTGACCCAGTTTTCACCATGGTACTTGCCCAGGGCGCCACTGAAGTGGTTTTCACCGTTGGACGAAATTATTTCTCTTTACTTTTTCCAATTTTTCAATGTTTTTTTGTGTCACAAGGTGCCTGTTTGCCAGGTTTTCACCAAGTAATGATTTTTATGTTTTTATAATTTTTTTATATTTTTGAATATTTTTTATTTTTTTTTTGTATTTTTGAAATTAGGATATTCTGAAGAGCTATGTGTAGAACCTGCGAAGGTGCATGCTATTGATAGGATCCTCAAAAGGGTCACCTTTTGTAGTTGAGAGTTGATATGCCCCAGATCCATATACTGTTGTAATGATGTAAGGACCAAGCCAGTTTGGTTCGAACTTGCCCTTCTTCTCTCTGTCTTGCTGGTTTTTGGGGTTTTCTTTAAGAACCAAGTCACCTACCTCAAATGTGCAAGGCTTGACCTTGTGATTGTAGCTGCGACTCATTCATTGTTAATAAGCCTTGAGATGATTAAAAGCAGTTTGTCTTCTTTCATCCAGTAGTTCCAGTTTTTGTAAGCGAGAGACCCTATAGTCTTCATCACTGATGATGTTTTGTAAAGAGACCCATAAAGAGGGTAGCTCGACCTCAATAGGGAAGATGTCTTCAGTGCCATAGACAAGTGAATAGGGTGTAGCTCCTGTAGGTGTGCAGACACTTGTGCGGTAGGCCCAAAGTGTAGGATTAAGTTGGATATGCCAATTACGGCCAACATCGTCAACTGTCTTTTTTAGGATTTTAAGGATTGTCTTATTAGACACCTAAGCTTGACCATTACCTTGGGGGTAATATGGTGTGGAGAAACGATGGGAAATATGGAAGCGGTCACAAAGTTCACGAACATCCTAATTTTTGAAGGGATGCCTGTTATCAGTGATAATGGAAATAGGAATACCGTATCGGCAAATGATATAGTTGAGAATGAACGTAGCAATCTGTTTTCCAGTTACTTGTGTGAGAGGCACGGCTTCAATCCATTTTGTGAAATACTCTGTGGCAGTGATAATGAATTTATGACCATTGGAAGAAGGAGGGTGGATCTTGCCTATGAGATTGAGTCCCCACTGACAAAAGGGCCAAGAAGATGCAATTGGTTGAAGTTCTTGTGCTGGTGCATGTATGAGGTCTCCATGAATTTGACATTGCTTACATTTCTTGACAAACTGATATGAGTCTTTTTCCATATTGGGCCAGTAATATCCAGTCCTGATGAGTTTCTTGGCCAAGGTAGGACCACTAGCATGTGGACCACATATCCCTTCATGTACTTCACGTAACACAATATGAGCTTTGTCACTTTCTAAACATCTAAGAAGAGTGCCATCTAGACCTCACCGATATAGGATATTAGCTAAAATGACGTATCAAGAGGATTGGCGAATGAAAGTGCGACGTTGGTTATTTGATAGATCAGGAGGTAGGGTATTGTCACGAAGGTATGTGAAAATGGAACCATATAATTGGGACTCGGGACTGACAACACATATCATCTCAGTAGAAATGATTTCATATGAAGGAACCAAAAGGTTATCCACCAAGAATTCATAGTGGGTCTCATTTGGAGGTAGATCGATTAGTGAAGCAATTGTAGCCATAGCATCTGTGGCTCAATTCTACTCTCTTGGTATCAGCTCAAAGTCTATCTTTGTGAAGTGTTGTTTCAGGTCATCCACCATTTGTTTATAAGGCATTAATTTTTCATCTTTTATTTGGTAATCATCAGTTGCTTAACGGATTACAAATTGAGAGTCCCCAAAAACATGAAGTTCCTGGATCTTCCACTGAATTGCAATCCGTAATCCAGTTGTTAATGCCTCATATTCCGCTATATTGTTAGTGCAAGGAAATGATAAGCGGTATGATTTTGGTATAGAATCCCCTTGAGGAGTTATAAAGAGGATGCCAGCTCCTGCCCCATGCTGTGTGTATGAGCCATCAAAGTACAGTTGCCATGGCTTTGCATGTGACATTGTTAAAATGGATTCATCTGGAAATTCTGAACTTAGAGGAACATCATCTATCATGGGAGCATCTGCTAATTTATCTGCGATGGCTTGTCCTTTTATTGCGTTTCTATCCACATACTCAATGTCGAACTCACTCAGGATCATTACCCATTTGGCCAGTCGCCCAGTAAGTGTTGCTTTATTGAGAAGGTATTTCAACGGATCTATCCTTGCAACCAACTTAGTCTTATGAGTGAGCATGTAATGTCATAATTTCTATGAAGCAAAGACCACTGTGAGACATGCACGCTCAATTGGTGTGTAGTTTAACTCATATCCCACCAATGTGTGACTAATATAGTACACTGCTTTTTCCTTGCCCTCAACAATTTGTTGTGCTAAGAGTGCCCCCAGTGCTGTTGGAGTAGCTGATATGTATAGTAACAAAGGTTGATCTGGAATTGGTGGCATCAAAACTGGCGGATTCAGAAGATAATCTTTGAGTGTCTGGAAAGCCTATTGACAGTTATCATCTCATTTGAATTTGATGTTTTAATGTAGCAAATACTGAAAAGGTTTACACTTATCTGCAAGTTGTGCTATGAATCTTCGTATGGACTGGAGTCTGCCTTGTAAAGATCAAAGTTGAATGATATTTCTTTGTGGTTGCATCTCCAAAATGGCCTTGACTTTTGCTGGATCAGCTTCGATTCCTCTTTTGGATACAATGAATCCTAGGAATTTCCCGGAGGTTACTCCAAAGACACATTTCTTGGGGTTTAATCTTACTTTGTATTTTTCCAGCCAATCAAAGATGACTGAAAGTATGTCCAAATGTGTAGTTCTGTCTATTGACTTGTCCAAGAGGTCGTCGACATAATCTTCCACGGTTACGTGCATGAGATCATGAAAGATAGTAGTCATGGCTCTTTGATATGTAGCGCCTGCATTTTTTAGCCCGAAGGGCATGACATTCTAGCAGAAAGTTCCCCAAGGACAAGTGAATGATGTTTTGTGTTGATCCTTAGGTGCGATCCTTATTTGATTATAACTAGAGAATCCATCCATCAACGATAATATTTCATGACCTGTGGTGAGATCAACAATCAAGTCAATATTTGGTAATGGGAAGTCATCCTTTGGACAAGCTTTGTTGATGTCCCTGAAATCTGTACAAATTCTGATGATGCGATCTGGTTTACTGTCAAGCACCAAGTTGGAGATCCATTCAGGATAATCAATTGGGCGTATGAATCCGACATCCAATAATTTCTCAAGTTCTGCTTTGACTAGTAATGTCACTTGTGGATGCATCTTTCTTAATTTATGTTTCACTAGTTTTGCCCCCGATTTAATTGTCAAATGATGCATTACCAAATCCAGATCTAATCCAGGCATATCAGCGTATGACCATGCAAAGTTTATTTGTCGTTCTTTGAAGAAACTTATGAATTTTGACCTTTCTGACTCTGTCAACGATTGAGCTAGGAATATGTTGTGTGGAACCTCTTCTGTACCAATGTTTGTTTTGATAGTCTCTTCTACCAACATGGATGACTTTTCCTCGTATTATGCTAGGAGAATGTCGAGCCTTCCATCTTCGGGTGCCTCAGAGAGGTTTTTGCCCTCAGATACGTCCTTTATTTTTACTTTTTTGGGGTCAGACAGCACCACAGTGTGGTTTTTGCCATAAGACCCTTGGTTTGTTCTTATTTTCACATTTTTGTGACTGGAAGGTCCAACACCCTCACCAAAATATGCCATGCTATTGAGTTCTATAGTGTATCTCGCTTTATGGTCCCCAGGGGGAAGATCATCTCATATGCCAAGATAGTCAATAAAAGCTTCATCATTTTGGAATGTGTCAAACTGTGCAAGTCCTTCATGATCCCAGTCAATGAGATGGTGGTGAACAAGGGGAAGGCCTTTAATGTCTTCGAAGTTAGCGGGGCTAAGAGTGAAGATGCAGTTAAATTCGGGTATGTCAAGGTAATTATCAAGGTCATCGATGGCACTCTCCTCATCAGTCTCGATTGCAAATGAATCCAAATTATCATCACTAGTAGCGCATTCTGGGATAGGTGTTCTCATCCTATGTGATTTCAACCTAGGACCTTGAGACAAGGATTGTGTGGAATCCTCATGGGTTGTTTCTTGACCAACTCTGAATCTTTTATAAAATTCCTCTTCTTCTGTGGGTTCATCTGGCTCTCTGAATATCTCGGTGAGCTCATAGTCACTGGAGGATTTATTTGAACCCCATTCCCATTCATTGGAGTCTGTGGAATAGCGATCCTCTTGTTGAATTTTGGTAGCTTTGATTTGTAAGGCTTCTTCTGTCCTTTGGGTGTGGACCTTGGAAGTTAAGAAACCAAGTCCCTTCGAGCGTTCCTTTTTGAAGGTCAATTTAGGTTGTAAAGGTTCAATGATGCCTTCCTTTCGTAACCCAAGAGGACTTTTTCCATCATACCCAAATTTTTGTAGAATCTTGAAGCCTTTGCCATATTTCTCACATGGTAGACTGATGTGATCTTGTGTATCATCTTCAATGTCTTTGTAAAGCATTTTGTATAAATCTTCCTTTTCCAGTTCGCCCCATCTTTGAAAGGTAGTAGGGTCCCGTTTGAGTACCATGATGGATACTTGCTTGTTAGGATGTGGTCTTCCATACTTTTTTGGTGAACTCATGACTTGTTGTAAGTACATGGTTTGATTTAAAGTGTATTCCCCCATGCCCTTGTCCTGGAATTTTCCTTTAAGCTCACCTTGTTTTGATGTCGCAGGTTTTAATGACTCAGGATCAATATATGTCGAAGAAGGAACAACTTCACGATTACTGGGAATGATGGTTTCAGTTTTTGATCTCAGGTTATTGCAGTATATGAACGGATTAGGATCACCGCTAACTATTACCTCTACTCCATTGTGAGGAAACTTAATGCATTGGTGATATGTAGATGGGACTGCCCTCATTTCATGAATCCAAGGACGTCCTAGCAATATATTATAAGTGAGATCTAGATCCAGGACTTGACAAACCACATCCTTCGTAACTAGCCCAACTCTGAGAGGTAAGGTGACTGTGCCCTTTGACGAATGCTCTTCGTCATCATATGCCTTGATGGTGATTTGATTTGTAGAATTCACAGCTTTATCAGAATATCCCAATTTTTTAATTATGCTCAATGTACAAATGTTTAGACCAGCTCCTCCATCTATCAGGACTCATTTTATTCGATGTTTGTGTATGAAGGCTTCAATGTGTAGTGGTGCATTATGTGGCTGACTTACGGAGGCGTCGTCGACTTCTGTGAATGTAAGGGAGTGTGGAATGGAAAGGTATCCCACCATGGCTTGAAACTGGTCCATGTTCAGATCAGTAGGAACGACAGTGTCTCTCAAGATTTTGTCAAGAATAGCTTTATGTGCAGGGGATATGCGTAATAGCTCAAGGATGGAAATGAGCACGGGTGTCTTCCCTAACTGTTCTACAAGGTCATACTCAGGTTTGGTTGATGAGGAAGCGGTGTTTTTGGCTGGAGCGCCTTGCAAAGTAAATTTACCTCAACAGGTTGTGACATTACATTCAGAGGTAGGTTCGGAAGAAGATTCAACACCTTTTAGGACAATCTTGGGTCTTCGAGTAGAATTCTCAAGGTTTTTGTCCTTGATGATAATGGTAGAGACATAATTGTCCATCGAGATGTGATTGATAGTTGAATCATAGTTGTAGGATGCTCTGGTATAATTGGTTTGATCCTCTATGGCTTTAGCTTTTCCCTTGTCATGTTTTGGGAATGGTTCCTTAATGTTCTTGATTGGATGAGTGTCCCTCAATCTCAATGTCACCTCTATCAATGAGATCTTGTATGATGTTCTTCAGTCGATGACAATTTCCTGTTTTATGTCCCTTGCTCTTATGAAATTCACAATATTCATCATCATTCCACCAATTTGGTTTAACCTTTGGTTCATATGGAGGAAAATCTAGAACTGTGATTACTTTGTTTGCCACAAGCTTTTTGAAGACTGACTCAAGTGGTTCTCCCAATGGGGTGTACCTCCTTCGTGATCTGGAAGTTGTTTGAGTATTCACTTGATTGTTTGTAGAACTTGATCCAGAAAAAATGAATTTGGGTTGCACTGTGTTGGCGTCAACAACACCATCATTGACTGTCTTCTTGTTTTTATTCCGAAATCTTGGCTTATCTTTTCCTTTAAAGTCATCTCTGTTTTCCTTGAATATCTTAATAACTCCCTGTTCAATTAGGACCTTTTCTGTTGCTAAGCCTTTTTCAATGACATCCTTGAAGGTGGACAAACAAGCTTTCCTTAGATCATAGCCAATCTCTTTGTTAACATTTTGGGTGAACATTTCTACCATTTGTTTTTGTGGAATTTCACAAGAGCATCTGCTGGCTAGATTTCTCCATCTTTGTAAAAATGATGCAAAAGACTCTCCCTCTTTTTGCTTGGTGTTGCACAAAGTAGTGACTGATATGTCTGTCTCTATGTTGTAGGAGAAATGTTGAATAAATTCCTCTACTAAGTCACCCCATGACTTAATACCAGGTGGAAGTTGGGAGAACCATTCCATAGCTTGATCACCTAAGCTTTGTGGGAATAATCTCATCAAATATGTCTCTTCTGCTGCTACCTCAATGCAAGCTGTGAAAAATTGTTTGATATGTGCCTTAGGATCCCCTTTTCCTCTGTACTTATCAAATTTAGGCATCACAAAGTGTGTAGGAAAAGGAGGCATTGGAATGCTTTTGTCAAATGGACAAGGACATATGTCTCTCATTGTGTATGTTGGCTTTGGTGTATTTATGTCCTCCATTTTCTTTTGTAAGTCCTTGATTTGTTGTTCCAAATTGTTCTTAGGTGGAGATTGACTTCTTGGACCATACCCCATGCTTGAGGAACCAATTGGAGGAGGAGCATGTTGCATATATGGATGATATTGATCATACACATGTTCATATGGAGGAGGTCTATAGTGGTGTTGTGTATATGGACCACTTGGTATAGATTCATGTTGAGGAACGCCATATCTATTTTGTCCATGTATACCATACTCTATAGGCATGTCATGTTCTAATGTGTTGTCCCCAAATTTGACACGGGGTTTTCTTGTGTCCAAATTTAGAGCATGCCTTTGAATATCCAATTGCTTTGGTGGTTGATCCTTAGCATTGGTATGTGATTGAGCATATTTCTCTACATAAGACTTCTATAATGGTCTGCGAAGGTGAGTATCATATGCTTGACCATGTGTATGTGGGACCTCTGGTTTTTGAAACAAAGATGATGGTGATTCAGGTACCATATGTGGTCCTCCATTGCCTCCACTATTAGGCCTTCTTTGATCCATGTTGGAGTGAGTTTTTTGCAAAGGTCGATTTTCCATTATTTGAGACATGTCAAAATCATGAGATATCTTGGCTCCACTTTGTGACATCATTTGTAAGAAGTATTGTCTATCCCTCCTCATTATTTCCTCAACCAATCGATTGAAATGGGAATTCATAATGGATTCTTCCACATCTGTTGAATGTACTGAAAAGTTGTCCATATTGTCATTGTGTGTATCATTGTTGTTTGTAGCGTCAATGTTCTCAACATTTGGAATGTTTCTATAGGCATCCATGTCAGGTAATGTGTTATGATCAATATTGAAAAAGACATCATTGTCATACTCATAGACACTCATGTTTGCGGACTCTTGAGCCTCTTTAGTTTCTCTCCTAGATTTTTGAAGACAGGTTTCAACCATGAACTAGGTATTGACCGAGATATGTTACACTAGATGAAAATGAAAAAAAGTATGGAAGACCAAGAGTTGGATGGGATGTAAATGAATCTGAAGTGTACTTGCAATGTCAAAAGTGTAAGACCAAGTATGTATGTAGTAGAGTAGGTGTGACTTCCAAAGAGAGGATAGTTTCTCTTGATGAGGTAAGTTGACCTTGACTCTAAGTAAGACCAAATGAGACCCAAAGGTGATAGACCTTGATGAGGGACCACTTAGCAAAGTGTTGTTGTATGTAGTGTGTTGACAAAGTATGATGAGGACAAGCAAGTGACCTTTTGACTCAAGTTTAGACAAATGTGAATGTAATGTGAGATGTAAAGCAATGATGGACTGTGTGAGACCCAAAGAGAGGTTGAATGCTAAATGAAACCTGGAGAAATGACCTAGGAAGCTCAAGAATTCTGAAATTGACTGTGTTTGTTTGCTGGACTGTAACAGTTTTTCAATTCTAAACACAAATGCGCCTGTATATTTCACAAACGCGATTTCCTGATACAAACGTGGTTCGGTTCAACACAAACGCATTTCTGAGATTTTTGTAAAATGCACTGTTGATTCTGGGAACACAAATGCATTTCTGCCCTTCACAGATGCGATTATACAACACAGATGCTATTATGTCAGACACAGACGCGTTTCTGAGATTTTTGTGCAAATTTTTCCAGTCTGTGAAGTCATTTTGTTGTGACCAAATCTGAATTTTTGACTATTTTTCGTGACAAGAGGACACAATGTTGATGAGGACCCAATGTTTGCAAGTGTCTAGACTCCAAAATGACTCCAAGAAAAGTGTGTTGTTTGATGTAAAAATATTTTGCATACACTTGAAGACACAAAAGACACAATGTTTTGTTGTTTGGTCTTGAATGTTTTGAATGTTTAAAATAAGTCAAGCACAATTCTTATGGCTGGCCAAGACAATAGTTGTTGATCCCACATGGGGTTTTACCCCTGAGGCTACGCTATTCAGAGCAGATACTTAGATGCTTGACGTCACTGGCTCCACCCTCGGCACTCACTTCTCAGGTCAGCCAAGCATCAGTCCCCATGAAAACTCCCCGTGGTGAACTTTGTATCTCTACTAAGAACCGTATTTGTGTGGGTCGCTACCAGAGGTCCGACCTCCTACCCCAACAACTAGAAGGATTTGGGCTTCTAAAACAAAAAGGTGCTAGTAAGGGCATCCGCTCGTGTGGCCATACATGTGGCACTTTCAGCTCTGTAAATACAGAAGGCTCCCAGCTGGTAGGGGTTACGCCCTACAACTGATCAAATAAATTTGATCAAATGGGTTTATGGGGAGAATAGTGTCGGTATGAACTAATCAGCACACGTTATTCATAGTTTTCACCATGAATACTGTTATTTATAGTGGTTCAGAACAGGTGAGTTTTCCTCGCTACCACTTGGGTCATTCTCTTCTCACTAGTAGTCCTAATGACCACATGGGAAGATAGGCCCTCTAAAGATTAAACAAAAAGAGCCTATTGCTCAAGACACAAAAGACAATGATTCAATTTTAGTGCACCAATGGAAGTGTTTGCTAGTCTATGAAAACAAGGCATACAATAAAAATAAAAAAACCCTTGCCAAGGACCTGCAACAAAGAGTTGTTAGTAGTTTGGATTGTTTCATATAATCACCCCTTCCTACAAGCACACAAGTTAGGTAAATTTTAAATGCAAAAGACTTTGTGAAAATAGGGGCCTTCAACCAAATGATTTTACTTTCAAGACAAGCTGCACCAATTTCGTTAGATCTAAAAATGTTAGCTCGAAATAAACCAGATCTGAAACCCTAAATGCAAAAACCCAAAACTAAATCAATAACTCAAAATTTGAAATCGGTGCACACAGACACAGTTACCCTCAACACAGATGCAACTTCGTGACGCAGACGTGGTTCTGTGAGACACATACACGGCTCCAGAACGCAGACGCGACCTCTAGACACAAACGCGGCTAAAAACACCGCAGACATGACTTCATAACACAAACGCGATTCCAGGAACCTACAAAATAAAATATTGTCGATAACATAGACGCGATTCTAGATGTCGTAGACGCGCCAGAAAATCAAAAATGCGATCCAAAATTACGCAGACGCGAGAATATCAAAATGTTGTCGAAAACGTCAGATCTGCAACTTCAAAAACACAAAATCTGCAACAAAGATGTTAAATGCAAAAGGGACAAGAGTCCCACCGGGCGTGCCAAAATGTTTATGGTGAAAATGGATAACAATAATAACGATATTGAAAGGCTAAATGAATTCAACCACAAAATCCTAGCCTAACAACAACAAAGATCCACCATAACATATGAAGATTACCTAAGACAATGCAAATCAAATGAAATCACAAAGATTATACCATCACATGTCCAATAGGGTTTGGATCTCCATTCTTCCTATCTCCATTGATCTTGCTTGATATATTTTCTCTCAGATTTTATGTGTGCACAAGAGCTCAACAAAGAACGGAATGTGGTTGCAAGTAGGATCGTAGTGTAGTCAAGTCCTTAAGATGATTGATTAGGGTTTGATAATGAAGGAAGCATCTCCTTATATAGAAAACACTATAAGAAATGGAGGGATAAGATTGAGAGGTGTAAAAGGAGGTCGGCTATGATTAGAGGGTAGGTAGAGAAAATAATAAAATAATGAAAGGGGTAGGTAGTGTATGAATTAAGAGATGAATGACATGTGTCATGGGTAGAAAAGGTTAATGAATTAATTAAATAAATAAGATATTTATTTAATTTAGGAAAAGGATAATTTAAATAAATAAATGTATTTATTTAAATGAGAAATAAGGCTAGAAGAGGATAAATGAATTAATTAAATAAATAAAGATTTATTTAATTAATAGAAGAATTAGGCTTACATAATTAAATAAATAAAATATTTATTTAATTAGACTGGACAATTTTGGGTGTCTACAGATGTTAAATGTGCATTTTTGAATGTTGATCTTGATGAGGAAGGTTATATTGAAAAACCTGATGGTTTTTCACTATCAGATGATAAAGATATGGTTTGTAGGTTAAGGAAAGATTTATATGGATTGAAACAAGCACCTAAATCTTGGTATGCAAGGTTGGATAAATATCCTTTGAAGCTTGGTTTTACTAAGGGAAGTGCTGACAGTAATTTATATTATAAAATCACTGATGATGATATACTGATTATTGAAGTATTTGCTGATGACATTATTTTTGGAGGTGAACAGAAGTTATGCAGAGAATTTTCTAGGAATATGGAGAAATAATTTGAGATGTCTATTATTGGTGAGATGGAATTTTTCTTAGGTTTGCAGATTACTCAGACTGACAAAGGTATTTTCATCTGTCAAACTAAATATGCTAAGGAACTATTGAAGATATTCGGTATGGGAGATTCTAAACTGGTAAGTACTCCTATGGTTACAAGTGAGAAATTGACAAGAAAATATGTTTCTGCACCGATAAATCCTACAAGATACAAATCTATGATTGGAGGTCTGCTTTATTTGACTCACACTAGGCATGACATTATGAATGTTGTTTGTATTGTTTCAATATTTCAGAGTGATCCTAGAGAAAATTATGAGATGGCAGTGAAAAGGATTTTTATATACTTGAAAAGGTACATCAGAATATGGCTTGTGGTACCCTAAGGATGATAACTTTACTTTATGTGCATATACAAATGTTGATTGGGTTGGAGATGTTGATGACCAGAAAAGTACTTCCAATGGAGCTTTCTTTCCTGGAAAGAAGTTGGTTTCATGGATCAACAAGAAACAGTCATGCACTTCTTTATCTACTATTGCAGCTGAGTATGTTGTTGCTGCTACTAACTGTACACAAGTTTTATGGATGAAATAAATGTTAAAGGATATAAAGGTGGATTGTGATGCATCGGTAGTTATTCACTGTGATAACTCTATCGCTATTGATATATCAAAGAATCCGGTATTACATTCTAAAACAAAGCAAATATCTATCAAGTATAACTTTTTGAAGGAGATGGTGGAAGCAAATGAAGTTAGACTGGTTTATGTGAACACTAAAGAGCAGATTGCAGATATTTTTGCTAAAACTTTGTCAAAGGAATCATTTGAGTACTTGAGAGACAGATTGGGAGTTTCTCCCCCTCCTCTAGAGACTTGATTGATGTGGTTTGGCATCAGTTCAATATGCACTATCACAAATACTATTCATTATGGCACTGATGTGGGATGCTACTGCTCAGGGGGAGTAGTCAGCTTTATGATTTAGAGGCTTATGTTTTTGCTTTGATATTTCTGTCAAATTTATGGCAATGATGTCAAAGGGGGAGTGATATTGATGTGAAAAAGGGAAAACAAATTCAGAGCTTTACAGAGATATTATCCACTGGGGGAGATATTGATATTCAGAGCTATATGTGGGAGTTTTGTTGGTTGTCTTCCATTGGGGGAGATTTTTTTGGCATTTCTTGGTACTTAGATGTTTTTCACATCTAGTGGTGCTATCAACAACAAAGGGGGAGATTGTTGGCCATTTGGTGGAATTGAATATGTGTTGCATTGATGTTTTGTCATTGATACCAACACTATCTATTTGGAGGCTTTACCGACACCCTTCTAGTCCCAGTAGGTTGAGTCATTTTTTGATAGCTTGGATCCGGCATGATCCGGTAGGCTCCGGTGTAGTCTGGTGATGGAATTGGCCTATTCATGATACTCATACTAATATTTGGTTAGTTGGTTTTTGTCTCAAGATTGGTTGATATCCTACTTTCTTAGAAGATTGATTTCTCATTCCGGCGAGGGTTTCACCGGTTGAGCTTTTGGTGGAGATATTTGATGGATTGCATAAGTGGTGTTGGTGTAGCTTCTAATGGAGTTTCTGGATGCTATTGGAGATCATTACTGTGGCGTGTGGACCTATACTTGGTCCTAGTTGATCCAGGTTATAGACCGTCTTTAATGTAACGTGTGGATAGAACTTATTGATGTATTTCTGGGATGTCTTATGTGTTGAAATTATTTGTTTGGTCTAAGGCTGACATGGTTTGTAATTATGTAATTGGTTTATTGTCTGGTGCCGACCTGATTTTTTATGGTTGAGGGTTTTGTATAAATAGATGTAAGATTTCATTGTAGATCATCATGGTTATTGTTAGAGGTCATGGTCAAGGATTGTAATGTGCAAATAATGTAATATCATTCAAACAGATGATTTGGTCAATCATTGGAGATCGAATTGGGTGTATGTAAGAGGATTTAGTCCTCCAATATTGAGATTAACTAGAACTGTAGTCACGCATAAGAGATGTTATCCTTTTCAGTTCAACACTTCTCTGGATTATATTCTAGATTTCTATGTAGTTAGTGAGGATCCTTTTGTGATGAGAAGTGCACTCTAGGTTGTTGGCCTTCCTGCAAGTGTAGCCCCTCAATTGTAATTCACCTACTTACTGCAGAAGTATTATCTGACTATGGGTAGGCTTCCCACCGTGGTTTTTCTCTTTACCGGGCTTTCCACGTACAAATCTTGGTGTTTTGTGGATGTTATTTATTTTGTGATTATTTTTTATGCTTAATTGGTTTATCTGTTATTCTGGTATTAAAGTTTAAATTGCTAGCGGTTTCGGTAATCTATGACAACTGATTCACCCCCTCCTTCTCAGTTGTTTTCTGGTTATTTGAACTGTCTAACAATTGATTCCTTGTTGGAATCCACCATGATCGTTCTGATACTTAATGTAAGTATAGATGCCAAGCTAATAAGATGAGAGGGGGGGGGTGGATCATACAAACTTAATCTTCCATAAAAACAACAGATTCAACCTCGGTAACATATACTTTAGTAATATAACCAAAACTGCTAAACATGCAAACTCAAAAGCATATAAACATCATAACACTCATAACACCAAATTTAAAGTGGAAACCCAAATAGGGAAAAACCACTGTGGGATTTTGGACCCACTAAGAAATATACTCTTCTAGAGTATGCTCGATTAAAAGCAAATCATGTTAAAGATTACAAACACATTGCTAGATGTGACCTGGTTAAGGGATTTCCCTCAGATCTGTTAGGATCTTCAGCTTGTTAGAAGTGACCTTGTTAAAGGATTTCAAACACTCAATCAGAATGTCACATTGCTAGAGGGTTTTACAAATAAGACTGTTAAGTCCACAAGGTTAAGAGATTTTCTTTCACTTTACAAAATAACAATAATAAAAATCTATCTGCAACTTCACATCTAAAATGCTAAAGAAGATTCTTATTTTCTCAATACAATAGGACTAATCGTGTCCATCTGCTGGGCTCTATACTTTGTTATTCAAACAGGTCTTCAAGCTTTTGTGCTCGGTAATCACTATGTAGCATCCCTGTGCATACACTTTCTCGCATACATTGTTTATCAATAGTTCCTTATTTATAAACAATTCACCAACTGCTTATTCTCCTTGATCACATTTCCCATGATCAATCATAGCCATCAGATCTTCAAACTTAACCAGGTTCAATGTATCCTTCGATCTGAAAACATTGTACCGCACCTTGGAGCTTGCATACATTTCTTGGAACTTGTGCCAGGGTATAGTTGTTCAATCTAAGCTGAAGATCTTCCTGCCGATGTTCCTTGGCCATAGATTCTTTAACAAACTTCATTCATGGCATACCAATCATTTAATCATAGCCAGCTCATTAGCTTTCTTCATTAAATAATGCTTTTATTCATTTAATGCATTATGTTACTACTCAATTGCAACTCGGTAAATACTAAACTTCACTCGGTAGACATTCTGCCTTCATTAACCAATAGCAATAACCTTAGGGTTTACTAACTAGGTTCCTTAGGGTTTACCGACTAGGTTCTTTGCTTGGTAACATAGTATAGTATTAACCTTACAATCAATAACATATGTATGATATCAAAACAATCTAAACATCATGATCTCATCATTGTCTAACTTGGTAATAGTTGCCCATTGAATAACTTATTTCTCCCCCTATTCATCATATTCTTTCTGTGTCTTTTACCAACATATTTATACTCATCAAATCATACTTCTCAAGAAATGGCAACATCATACTGAATTAGAAAATCAATTTCTTGACATCAATGACAAAATAATAATATTAAGACAGTAAACATCCTTAATCAGTTATATCCATAATCATCAACTACCTTCTCAATATCCTTATTGAAATGTCAACAATCTCTCCTTGTCTATTATAATGCCAACAATCTACCCCTTTGGCATTGATGGGAAAACCAATTGATTTGACCTAATTGATTCAGATTGTTGTGAAATTCTGAAATGTTGAAATGCTCTCCCCCTATCATCAATCTTGTCCCCCATACATTAGTATCCACTCCTTTTCTCCAGTCTTCTCCCCATTTGACAACAATGCCAAAAAGTAAAGAACTAAAACATAATTCCTTTCTGTATGAAGTGATTTCCTGCTATTATGTGTCAACTTAGTCTCGATCAGAGCATTTATGTCTTCAATTCTTGTTCCTTGTATTATTTCCTGTACACCTTTAGAAAACATCCTAAAGTGTGTAAATCAGCATCAACTCCTAAAAGATATTCTATAGAGTCATCGAATTGATGCTTTCACCAAACTCGGTCAGTGAGTAGAAGATAGGGGTAGGACCCCTAACTTACTTCTGAGATACTCAAAAGTGTCCCTTGGCAGTGGCTTGGTGAAGATATCTGCTATTTGTTCCTTTGTGCTAACATATTCCAACACCACTTTCTTCTCTTGAGCTTCTTCTCTAAGATAATGATATTTGATAGAGATGTGCTTTGTCTTAGAGTGCATAACAGGATTCTTTGAAATATTAATGGCACTAGTATTGTCATAGAATATAGTTACTGGTTCGGTAACTTTCTCATTTATACCTTCCAACAGTTTTTTGATGCATGCTATGTTGGTACAATTCAATGTTGCAGCAACGTATTCAGCTTCTACTGTTGACTGTGAAACACATCCTTGTTTCTTGCTAAGCCAACTCACTAGTCTTTCTCCTAAAAAGAAAGCTCCTCCACTGGTGCTTTTCCTATCATCAATGTTGCCTACTCAATCATCATCAGTATAAACTTTTAAATCAAAGTCATTTCCTTTCTGATATACTAAGCCATAATCTTCAGTGCCTTTCAAGTATCTGAAAAATTCTCTTGATTGCTGTCATGTGTGTTTCCTTAGGATCTGAAGAGAATCTTGCAACTATACCTATTGCATGTGCTATGTCTAGCCTACTGTGAACAACATATTGCAACTTTCCAATCATGGATCAGTAAAGTGTCTCATCAAAAGATGCATATTCATCATTCTTTGATAGTTTACAATTGGTAGTCATAGGAATACTTACTGGTTTTGAATCCTCCATTCCAAATTTCTTCAAGATTTCCTTTATGTACTTGGATTGAGTAATGAAAATCTCATCTTTCATTTACAGTATTTGTAAAGCTTTAAAATACTTTATCTCACCGATTAATGACATCTCAAATTCTTTGCTCATTTCATTTCCAAAGTTCTTAGATAGAGAGTCATTTCCACAAAAGATAATATCATCAACAAATATGGTTGAGATCAGTATTCCATTTTCATCATTCTTCATGTACATGTTACTGTTTTCACTTGTTCTTATAAAACCAATCTTGATTAAATAAGAGTGCAATATTTCATACCATTCTCTAGGTACTTGTTTCAAACCATATAAAGCTTTGTTCTATTTACATACCTGATCTTTATTCTTGTCTTCAACAAATCCTTCAGGTTGTTCGATAAAAACTTCTTCTTCTAATATACCATTCAGAAATGCAGATTTGACATCCATTTGATATACCTTGAAATAATTGTAAGCAACATATGCCAACAATGTTCTTACTCCTTCAAGTCTTGCCACATGTGCAAAAGTTTCACCATAATCAATTCCTTCTTCTTGGGCATAACCTTTGCAAATTAGTCTTACTTTATTTCAAATGACCTCACCTTTTTCATTCAGCTTGTTTCTGAAAATCCACTTGGAGATCTCACAATCTCTTTCTTTCACTAGGTCTTGAGTTTTTCTCTAGTTCTCAAGG
Source organism: Cryptomeria japonica (assembly GCF_030272615.1). NCBI lineage: Eukaryota > Viridiplantae > Streptophyta > Pinopsida > Cupressales > Cupressaceae > Cryptomeria > Cryptomeria japonica. The sequence continues at coordinate 173,418,562 of NC_081409.1, forward strand.
TCTTGACACATCCGGGTAGTCAGTCCTTCCAAATCGTTTCTCAGGTTGGAGTTTGATTCATTCAACTTATTTACTTCTGCAATTAGGGCTTCCATGTCTGCTTCATCAGTAGAACTATTTTCAGATAGCTCCATCAGCTTTTCTGCATGTTCTCTCCTTTTCGCTGAGATGCCTTGTATTTGACCATAAGATCATCATAGGCTTGCTCAGACTGAGTGAGCCATTGAGTAAGTTCCCTCAAGGTGTATTCCCCCATATCTCTTTCCAAGTGGTTAAACTTATAGAAAGGTAGGATCTGATACCAATTGATGAATACTAAGAGGGGGGGGTGAATTAGTATGCCAAAAAACACTGCACTGAAACACTTAAATAGGCTAAAGATAAACTGGTAAAATAGTTTAACAGACAAATCGTTTATCACACATGTAAACCAAAATGCAAATAAACCATTCACCCACAAAAGCAATACAACCATAACACAAGATATTTGATGTAGAAACCTAAATGGGAAAAACCACGGTGAGATGGAACTCACAAGTCACTATCTACAGAATAGAAACCATACCAGTTAAGGTCAAACCGGTTAAGGTCTTACAATGTTCTTCACCAGAACAGATCCTATTAGGAATCTCAATCTCTATTAGGAGATAAGTTTGATCAAGGACTACCTTGCTAGAGGATTTTAGATTCATAGAGGTGAACCACCTTGTTAGAGGATTTTACAAAAGGCTTTTGGGCCTACCCGGTTAAGGGCTACAAACTTGTCAAAGATGTGAGTAATCAACAATTTTTTGATCTATCTAATAGCATAGACTGCTCAGTTAGATCCTTGATAGCTCATTCTTAATGCACTGCTGCATTACTTCAGTCTTCTAAACATTCATATTCTTTCCAACTCCTCAACCTCCTTAAACCCTAGCCGCAACATCGACTATCGCAACAACAATAATAACAACACCCTAAAACCCTAGACATGATATCCTTATAAAGGAAACTGATTTCATGTTGGTCAAATGGGATTGCATTACAATTTCCTAGGTTCAATGAACCTGGACATACTAGGTTGTACGTCACAAAAAGCATCGCTACAGTGTCGGCACCGTCAAACAATTGGTGGATTGGTAACTCATCACAAAATGTCGGTTGGTAACTCATCATAGAGTATTATCGGTTCATACAAAACACTGGTTGCCAGTTTATCAAAAATGAAGACAGGTAGAAATGTGTTATGCCACTTTAATCCCTCGTACCACTTCAAGTCAACATGTCGCTTTAGATCGGTAAACACATTCTACAAAACATCAATAGTCTAATGACTATAATACAACATACTTGCAACATATTAGTTGGAACAAATACCGGTTGTGCTCTAACTCATACATATAAAGAGGATCTTAATGGAAGTGTGTGTCCATCAATGAAAATCACAACATGAACATCAAGAATGCCAACAATCTCCCCCTTTTGCATTGATGGCAACACTTAGGAAAATAAAATTTTGACATCTAAGTGTTTTACAACAAAAACATGCCATTAGCAAAATTGCTCCCCCTAAGCATATACACTATCCCTTAATCCACACAATGTATAGAAATTTTGCATGCAAAGCATAAACATTGAGATATCAGAGCATATAGCATATATCAAAGCATATAGCAAAATTTTAAGTACCAAATACTTCTCCCCTATACTTCACAAAAATAGAATACTTCTCCCCCTTTGCCAACAATGACAAAGTACCACTAAACAACCCTATTTCCATTTGATATATATAAATAATTAAAAGTTTATAACAATAAGGAACAGTACTTGTCAAAAATAGATTTATAGTCCTGCAAGAATTGCTTCATTGATAGAGACTAGGACTCAAGTAGGGAGTTGGCCACTTCTTTCTCGGTTTGCATCTAGGAGACCTGTTCTTCCATGGCATCAACTATGCTCATCTCCTGTGTAACTGTCAAGGCATCCAGGTTCAGATAACACTTCTGAAGAATTTGCAAATGTGGAAGTAAAACCAGTTGTAGCTCTTGCAAATCTCTAGACTGTGTGTTGATCTCTTGCTCCATTTTGGTTAACTGGATCTGAAATCGGTGAACGGTTTGCCCATAAGTTGCAAAGGAATCATAAGGCAGCTTGAATGTGCTCAAGTAAGATTGTAAGTCTGTTTGAAGCTTTTGCTTTTGAGCTAGCACATCATCATAAAATAGATGGGGTTGACAAATTTTGCTAAGTAGCATATTCCCCTCATCTAGAGCGTCCCTTATATCCTTTTGTTCCTTTCATTAGTTCAGACTGGAGTTCATTCAACTTTTTCACTAGAGCTATATTAAGAGCCTTTTGATGCTCCTTCTTGACATTAGTCTCTGTTGCCTCTTCAAGACTCTGCACTTGATCATCTACTACTGTGCATAGGAGCTTTAGTCTAGCTAATGAAGAATCGGTGTTTGGAAGATTTGTACTGGGTATCAAACCAGTAAGCGTATCCACAGTAGCTTGGATTACATCCTGCTCCTTTTGTTGTATGTTTTCAAGGTGCTCTTGAGCTACCTTGATGCTCTGCATTAGCTCTGATTCACTTGCAGACTGGAGATCAATAGGACTGGTGATATTAGCCGGTTTGGCTTGACTCCCAGTTGCCTTCGGAGTCTCCATCTATGTGCTCTTCTCCGCTTCTCCTGTCTTGTCCTTTTCCACTTTCTTTTTTCCTTCTTCCTTCTTCTTTTTCTCTGCTTCCTTCTTCTTTTCCTGTTCCTTGTCTTCTTCTTCCTTCTTCTTCCTCTCAGCTTCCTTCCTCTTTTTCTCTTCCTTTTTGTTCTTTTCTTCTTCCTTCCGCTTTTCCTCTTCTTTATCTTCCTCTTCCTCTTCTTCTTTTCCTCATCCTTCCGCTTCTTCTCTTCTTTATCCTCTTCTTCTTTCTTTTTCCTCTCATCTTCTTGCCTCTTCTTCTCTTCACCTTTTCTTTTCTCCTCTTCCTCTTTCCACTTTACCTCATCTTCATCTCTCTTCTTCTTCTCTGCATGTTCCCTAGCCACTTCCTATCTGTCCTTGCCTTGCTCATTGCCTTGTTTGGCCTAATGCTCCTATCCTATTCCCTCAGAAGGTATGTCCTGAGTGACATCTTCTATGTCTAGGGCATTGACATCAATAGTGTTGATTGGTTCTACAACCATATTTCCTTCATGATCAAATGCTTCATCTAGTTTGGATATAACAGGTTCTTTTTCTACTTGTCGGTTGGCCAGACATGCTTTGTGAGTCTGGATAGCGGTTTGCATATTTTGATAGCAGCAACTCTACCTTCTAACAGCCAGAGTCTTCTTTTTCTAGTGAAGAAGAGTCCTTTATTTAGATCAATAACATCATATAATTCAGAATTTGACAGGTCGGGAAAGTACTGTGCAAAAACTTTCTCCCTAATTTCCTATTCTTTCTCTATAGCAATGTGCCATCTATTATCTAATGACATATATAAATATTCTGGTGTCTGAGACTTAATCTCTGAGGGTGACCGGTCATTACTACACAAATACTGAATTATTTCTTTTTCAACTGCTTCCTTTTCATCCTCATTGAAGTCATCAAAAAACTCAAGTAAATCATTTAAAACTTTTCTCCTAATATTCTTTATTGTTCTTTGACAATGTGTCAAAGGTTTATAGGAGGATATATCTATATTTACCGGTGTAGAAGATGTCGGTTCATTCTTTGTCTTCTTCTTTGCTTGACGTGTTTTCTTTGGCTTTTCCTCAGACAAGGTTTCTTCTGAGTCCGGAGAGTTACTTCTTGTCTTCCTCTTTCTCTAGAACACTTTAGCCGATGCAGCTTCCAGTTTCTTCTTAACTGGTGACCGCTTGGTCACTTTTGGAGTTGCAGTAGTAACCGGTGTGGATGCTGCAAGCACTGCCTTTGGCTTCTTCTTTGCTGGTTCCTTTTCTTTCATTATTGGTGGTTCCTCAGTCGGTGCTATCCTCTCTAGGTAGGTGTTGGTTCTCTTCACCTTAGGATCAAGCGGTGAGGCAATAAGTGTAGAGGCATACCCTTCCAGCATGTCATACATCACCTCATAGCCCATTGGCTCCACTTCTTCCATTCTAGGCTCAACAGCCTCCATTATGTATTTGTCCACCACGATGGTGAAACAGATGTCATCTTCATATTTCTTGACAATGTCACCTAAGATCCTCACTCTTTGGCTCATCTTCCTTCTGAACTCATCGAAATACTTGTTCATAATATCAGGGTAACTGGTTCCAAGTGCTTCAATGCTTTCCTTGATTTGCTTGGTTACCGGCTAGTCACCAGACCACTGAACATCTCCTACTCCTGGGAAGTATCCTTGAAAGTAAAAGAACAACCCAACCAATAGTTGTCCAAACTTGAAGCTTAGTGCATTATCTTGTTTGATTGATTTCAGGTTCAATAGGAGTTGCCTCTGCATACTACTGCACAGATCAAATGATGCATCCTCATTTATCATCCGGTAAGCAGTATTTACCGCTACAACAGATATAGAGTTGATTATGCTGGCTGAGAATGTCTGGTAGCCTATCACCATGCAGACATACTTAACCAGATCATCCTTGATTTAATTTACAGTCATGCCCCATGAGTCACTCACTGAACCGGTGAGCTTGGACATCTCAGTTTTGCTAACTATCCTTAGGGCTGGCACATCCCCTGTATTGCAGAAACTGGTGAAGACATGAATTGCTTGTGGCGTAATATCATGCATTCTCTCTGGGTACATCTTGTCACCATGGACCCTGCTCAGAATAATCCTTATATGATCTTATGTGAAATCCTCTAGGAAGTAAACAACATTATGGAGTTTCTTCTTCTCTAGAATACTATACTCTGGTTTGATCATCTTATCTTGTCCACAAAACAAACCTAGCTAAGTATGGATAGCTAGAGACCCTAGGTCTTTGAGTTTACAATCAATATAATCTGAGATTCCCTCTTCTACTATCACTCCAGCCAGAACTTGTGATAGGGCATTATATTTTGACTTCCATTGAATAAAACTTTCAGACTCAACAGATGCACTAGAACTGGTATGAGATGCAGAAGCCATTGTAGAGAATTTAAGAACTCGAGAAATACCTTTCAAAACACGCGAATTTAGGGCTTTCTGATTCTCCTTCACTCCTCACTTCGTCGGTAGCTGAATCACCGCTTTGTGTTCTCCACTTGACCATTTGCTATTTGAATTTGAATCTCCTTCACGGTTTCTCAATTTCTCCAAATTTTTGCTCAAATCGCCTTTTTGTTGCTTTGCTCTTTGAAAAACTTCTCTTCACTCAAAAATTGATAGTGAGAAATGATTCCAAAAATGCTTTTAAACATAGTCCTCATCTACTGTCATTAATGCTCCTCCATTAGAGCATAAACCCTAATTTGCCTTTTTACCATTTCCGGTCTTCTGCCAAGCGACAGGTATCATATACCGGTTAAGGTCTTTTGCCGGTATAAACTGGGGGTTCAAAAACATTTTGTCGTTTGCTCCCCCTAAGCCTTTTGAGGCTTAGTTTGTCGGTTTCGATATTTCCACACTAGGTGCAGATACCGGTTCTTCTTCCAACATTACTGGTTTCCTCTTCCAAGTTTTGTTCATGTCCGCTTGAACTATTTCAACATCAATTCTTCCTTCTTGAGTGACCGGTATATCATCAGATATACTCTTTCTGCTTCTGCAGAATCTTGCAATGTGACCCGGTTTGTTGCAATGATAGCAAACCAATCCAGGTGCTCTCCAAGGTCCATTGTTCATGTTTCCATTCTTCCTTCTGCATGTTGCAGTAGTGTGACTATGATCATGACAGATCATACAATTTTCTCTCCATCTGGTTGCCACTTGATGGCCACTGCTTCTTGGTTGATGATTGAAGACATTAAACCGGTTGTGATTCCGGTTCACAAAAGGTTCATGACCAACTCCTTGGGTCCTCTGAGGATATCTTCCAATGTCATTCATGACAGACCTGCATTCAAATGCTATATGCCCATACTTGTTGCATGCATAGAAATGACCATTGAACTTATTGGATCTAGGTACATTGTTAATAAAGTAAGTAAAATTATTGTAGGCTTTGCTCCTACATACATTGGCAGTGTGTCCTTCTTTAAGACAGTTAAAGAAAATAGGTTTGAATTTTTGCTTACCTTTTCCTTTGAAAGCTGGTTGCTTCTTTGATGCTTCAACATTTGTTCCTGAGGATTCTCCTTCCTCATGTCCAAAGAAACCAAGTCCATTGGTATTCTTTACCAGTCTAGTCGACTCAAGATTTTGCTCTAGCTTGACAGTACTTTTGCTGAACTTAGCAAGTATTTCCTTTGACTCAGAGAGTTCTTTGGAAATAGCAGTATTTGTTTCCAACAAGTTTTCATTCTCAAAGATGGCAGTGTTCAATTCTCCTTGCATGTCTTCCTTTTCCACCTTGCTTGCATGGAGATGAGAATTTAGGGCACTCATCTCTTGTTTCAACTTGAAGATCTCACAATCTCTTTCTTTCACTAGGTCTTCAGTTTTTCTCCGGTTTTCAAGCTCTTGACACATCTAGATAGTTAGTCCTTCCAAATCCTTTCTCAGGTTGGAGTTTGATTCATTCAACTTATTTACTTCTACAATTAGGGCTTCCATGTCTGCTTTATCAACAGATCAGATAGCTCCATCAACTTTTCTGCATGTTCTCTCCTTTTTGCTGAGATGCCTTGTATTTGACCATAAGATCATCATAGGCTTGCTCAGACTGAGTGAGCCGTTGAGTAAGTTCCCTCAAGGTGTATTCCCCCATATCTCTTTCCAAGTGGTTAAACTTATAGAAAGGTAGGCTCTGATACCAATTGATGAATACTAAGAGGGGGGGTGGATTAGTATGCCAAAAAACACTGCACTGAAACATTTAAACAGTCTAAAGATAAACCAGTAAAATAGTTTAACAGACAGACTGGTTATCACACATGTAAACCAAAATGCAAATAAAGCATTCAACCAAAAAAGCAATACAACCATAACACAAGATATTTGACGTGGAAACCCAAATGGGAAAAACCACGGTGAGATGGAACTCACAAGTCACTATCTGTAGAATAGAAACTAGACCAGTTAAGGTCAGACCGGTTAAGGTCTTACAATATTCTTCACCAGAACAGATCCTATTAGGAATCTCAATCTCTGTTAGGAGATAAGTCCAATCAAGGACTACCTTGCTAGAGGATTTTAGATTCACAGAGGTGAACCACCTTGTTAGAGGATTTTATAAAAGGCTTTTGGGCCTACCTGGTTAAGGGCTAAAGACTTGTCAAAGGTGTGAGTAATCAACAAGTGTTTGATCTATCTAATAGCACAGACTTCTTGGTTAGATCCTTGACAACTCGTTCTTAATGCACTGCTACATTACTTCAGTCTTCTACACATTCATATTCTTTCAAACTCCTCAACCTACTTAAACCCTAGCCGCAACATTGACTATCGCAACAACAATAATAACAACACCCTAAAACCCTAGACATGATGTCCTTATAAAGGAAACTAATTTCATGTCGGTCCAATGGGATTGCATTACAATTTCCTAGGTTCAATGAACCTGGACATACTAGGTAGTACATCACAAAAAGCATCGCTACAGTGTCGGCAACAACAAACAATCAGTGGATTGGTAACTCATCACAAAATATCGATTGGTAACTCATCATAGAGTATTACCGGTTCATACAAAATACCGGTTGCCGGTTTATAAAAAATGAAGACTGGTAGAAATGTGTTATGCCGCTTTAATCCCTTGTACTGCTTGAGGTCAACATGCCACTTTAGACTGGTAAACACATTCTGCAAAACATCAATAGTCTAATGACTATAATACAACATACCTGCAACATATCGGTTGGAATAAATACCGGTTGTGCTCTAACTCATACATATAAAGAGGATCTTAATGCAAGTGTGTGTCCATCAATGACAATCACAACATCAACATCAAGAATGCCAACACACTTTCTACTATATTGTTAGATGATTTGATCAGACATTTAAATGCTTTACTTCTAGAAGAATAACCAAGAAATGTTCCTTCTTCACTTTTCTGATCAAACTTGCCATTTCTATCATCTTTGTGTACATAGCATCTACTTCCAAAGATTTTAAAATAACTTACATTAGGTTTCTTGTCATACCACATTTCATATGGTGTCTTCAAAGTTCTTTTCTTCAGTTGTACTCAGTACAGGGTGTAAACTGCTGTGCTTATTGTTTCTCTCCAAAATGTTTGTGGCACTTTCTTTTCAATCATCAGGGTTCTGGCACAATCCACAATAGATTTGTTTCTTCTCTTAGCAATTCCATTTTATTGTGGAGTTCTCAGTGCAGAGACTTGTCTTTTTATACCATGATCATTGCAGAATAAGTTGAACTCATCAGATGTGAACTCTCCTCCTCTATCTAATCTAAGACATTTGAGTTGTCTTCCCGTTTCATTTTCAACTCTTGCCTTGTACCATTTAAACATTTGAAAAACTTATGATTTTTCTTTTAAAAACATAACTGACATAATCCTTGAATAATCATCCACAAATAATATGAAATATTTATCACCATAATAACTTTGAACTTTCATAGGACCACAAAGATCAGTGTACACAAGATCTAAAATTCCCTTGGAAGTGTAAGACTTACTTGTAAAGCTTTATCTTGTCATTTTACCATCTGGCATCCTCGACACATAGCATTCTTAGGTTTTTCAAGACTCGATAGACCTCTTACTCGGTGCTTCTTTCTTATTTTGATTAGATTATCAAAATTTACATGACAAAACCTTTTATGCCATAACCAGGTATCATCTATCTTTGCATACAGGCATTTATTCTGAGTTGAGTCAAGGTGAAATGTGTTACCTTTTGTTTGTATCCTGGTAGTAGCTAACTTTCCATGCTTGTCATGAACTTTGACAATCCCTTTTTGAAATTCTATTCGGTATCTTGTATTGTTTAGCTGTGCTACACTCAACAAATTGTATTTCAAACCTTTAACCTAATAAACATCATTTCATCTTGCATTGTCAAGAAGTGTTATAGATCCTTTACCTTTTACCTGACATGGTGCATCATTACCAAATATTACATAGCCTTCATCATAGTCTTCTAACATAACAAACTTGTGTTTATCACTTGTCATGTGATGTGAGCATCTACTATCTATGATCCAAGAATCATTAGTATTTATGTGAGATATTAGCGCTTTTTCTTCATACCTTTCTTCGTCTGAACCATCTTTGATAGCCACATAAAATACTTCCTCTACATCAGTTTCATCTGATTTATCGTCATTGGATTCCTCATCAACTATTAAGCATGACTTTCTATCTCTTCTTCTTAAATCTCGGTGTCCTCTGTAATGGTTATTTTTCTGTCTATCATCTCAGTAATCTCTCTTTTCAGTAGAATCTTTGTCAGGATAGTTAGAAGCCATATGTCCTATCTTATCACAATTGAAACATTTCAAAGGTAGTTTTCCTTTATACTTACCTTTGCCTCTCGGTAACCTTTTGGCTAATAGTGCTTCAAACTCTTCTTGCTTTCTTATTTCCTCATACAGTTTGTGTACTTCCTCCATGTTCTTGCACAATCTTTCACTTGCTGCACTGTGATCCGCTTTAGTGTACTTACTCATTCTATCATTGTAATCATCAGATTCACCAGTATGAAAAGAACTAAATGCAGATTCAACTTTATTTACCAATGACCCACTGTTATCAAAGTTACTTAACTCAAATGCATGTAGCTTACCAATAGTAGCATCTAAGGAAACTGGCATATTGGGTACATACCTCAATTCATTGATTGTAGAGACTTGGATTGCATAAGTTGGTAGAAGGGTTCTTAACAACTTACTTGTTATATCCTTTTCTTCAATAGTTCCACTTGCTCCTTTGATTTGATTGACAATCTCCTTTAGTCTTGTATTGTACTAGGTTATGTTCTCACCTTCATTCATTCTCATAGATTCAAGTTGTCCTCTTAGACTGTCCACTTTTTCTCTTTGAACATGTTCATCTCCACCATACATAGATATGAGCTTGTCCCACATTGGCTTTGCATCATTGCAACCTTCTAGGTCATTAAACTCTGAATCGGTCAATGCAGATGTTATTTCAATCATTGCTTGAATATGTTCTTGCTTTGCCTTTATCTCTTCCATTGTCAATGGATAAGTGCTCGGTGTGATGAAATCATTCTCCAGATAATATACATCATATTCTCCAACTCTTGATAGGTGCAGCTTCATCCTTTTCTGCCATGTAGAGAAACTTGACTTGTTCAGCTTCGGTGCATCCCTCTTATACATCTTTGGATATTTTCCTCAAGTACCTTTAAACTTTTTCTTCTGGAGTCCAAATTTCTGATACCAATTGATAGTTCTGATACTTAATGTAAGTACAGATGCCAAGCTAATAATATGAGAGGGGGGGTGAACCATACAAACTTAATCTTCCATAAAAACAATAGATTCAACCTCGGTAACATATACTTCAGTAATATAACCAAAACTGCTAAACATGCAAACTCAAAAGCATATAAACATCATAACACTCATAACACCAGATTTAACGTGGAAACCCAAATAGGGAAAAAACACTATGGGATTTCGGACCCACTAAGAAATATACTCTTTTAGAGTATGCTCAGTTAAAAGCAAATGCTGTTAAAGATTACAAACACATTACTAGATGTGACCCGGTTAAGGGATTTCCCTCAGATCTATTAATATCTTCACCTTTTTAGAAGTGACCTTGTTAAAGGATTTCAAACACTCAATCAGAATGTCACCTTGCTAGAGGGTTTTACAAATAATACCATTAAGTCCACTTGGTTCAGAGATTTTCTGTCACTTTAGAAAATAACAGTAATAAAAATCTATCTACAACTTCACATCTAAAATGCTAAAGTAGATTCTTATTTTCTCAATACAATAGGACTAAACGTGTCCATCTATTGGGCTCTATACTCTGTTATTGAAACAGTTCTTCAATCTTCTGTGCTCGGTAATCACTATGTAGCATCCCTGTGCATACACTTGCACGCATACATTGTTTATCAACAGTTCTTTATTTATAAGCAATTCGCCAACCGCTTAATCTCCTTGATCACATTTCCCATGATCAATCATAGCCATTAGATCTTCAAACTTGACCAAGTTCAATGTATCCTTCGATCTGAAAATGTTTTACCCCACCTTGGAACTTGCATACATTTCTTGGAACTTGTGCTAGGGTATTGCGGTTCAATCTAAGCTGTAGATCTTTCTGCCGATTTTCCTTTGCCATAGATTCTTTAACAAACTTCATTCACGACATACCAATCATTTAATCATAGCCAACTCATCAGCTTGCTTCATTAAATAATGCTTTTATTCATTCAATGCATTCTGTTACTACTCGGTTGCAACTCAGTAAATACTAAACTTCACTCGGTAGACATTCTGCCTTCATTAACCGATAGCGATAACCTTAGGGTTTACCGACTAGGTTCTTTGCTTGGTAACATAGTATAGTATTAACCTTACAATCAATAACATATGTATGATATCAAAACAATCTAAGCATCATGATCTCATCATTGTCTAGCTCGGTAATAATTGCCCATTGAATAACTTATTTCTCCCCTTATTCATCATATTCTTTCTGTGTCTTTACCGACATTTTTATACTCATCAAATCATACTTCTCAAGATATGGCAACATCATACTGAATTAGAAAATCAATTTCTTGACATCAATGACAAAATAATAATATTAAGACAGTAAACATCCTTAATTAGTTATATCCATAATCATCAACAACCTTCTCAATATCCTTATTGAAATGCCAACAATCTCCCCCTTTGGCATTGATGGGAAAACCAATTGATTTGATCTAATTGATTCAGATTGCTTGAAATTCTGAAATGTTGAAATGCTCTCCCCCTGTCATCAATCTTCTCCCCCATACATTAGTATCCACTCCTTTTCTCCAGTCTTCTCCCAATTTGACAACAATGCCAAAAACTAAAGAACTAAAACATAATTCCTTTCTGTATGAAGTGATTCCCTGCTGTTATGTGTCAACTTAGTCTCGGTCAGAGCATTTATGTCTTCAATTCCTATTCCCTGTATTGTTTCTTGTACACCTTTAGAAAACATCCTAAAATGTGTAAATCAGCATCAACTCCTAAAAGATATTTTGTAGAGTCATCGAATTGTTGCTTTCACCGAACTCAGTAAGTGAGTAGAAGATAGGGGTAGGACCCCTAACTTACTTTTGAGATACTCAAAAGTGTCCCTTAGCAGCGGCTTGGTGAAGATATCTGCTATTTGTTCCTTTGTGCTAACATATTCCAACACCACTTTCTTCTCTTGAGCTTCTTCTCTAAGATAATGATATTTGATAGAGATATGCTTTGTGTTAGAATGCATAACAGGATTCTTTGAAATGTTAATGGCACTAGTATTGTCAGAGAATATAGTTGTTGGCTCGGTAACTTTCTCATTTATACCTTCCAATAGTTTTTTGATCCATGCTATGTTGGTACAATTCAATGTTGCAGCAACGTATTCAGCTTCTACTGTTGACTGTGAAAAACATCCTTGTTTCTTGCTAAGCCAACTCACTAGTCTTTCTCCTAAAAAGAAAGCTCCTCCACTGGTGCTTTTCATGTCATCAATGTTGCCTGCTCAATCAGCATCAGTATAAACTTTTAAATCAAAGTCATTTCCTTTCTGATATACTAAGCCATAATCTTCAGTGCCTTTCAAATATCTGAAAAATTCTCTTGATTGCTATCATGTGTGTTTCCTTAGGATCTGCAGAGAATCTTGCAACTATACCTATTGCATGTGCTATGTCTGGCCTGCTGTGAACAACATATTGCAACTTTCCAATCATGGATCGGTAAAGTGTCTCATAAAAAGATGCATATTCATCATTCTTTGATAGTTTACAATTGGTAGTCATAGGAGTACTTACTGGTTTTGAATCCTCCATTCCAAATTTCTTCAAGATTTCCTTTATATACTTGGATTGAGTAATGAAAATATCATCTTTCATTTACAGTATCTATAAACCTATAAAATACTTTATCTCATCAATTAATGACATCTCAAATTCTTTACTCATTTCATTTCCAAAGTTCTTACATAGAGAGTCATTTCCACAAAAGATAATATCATCAACAAATATGGCTAAGATTAGTATTCCATTTTCATCATTCTTCATGTACATGTTCCTGTTTTCACTTGTTCTTATTAAACCAATCTTTGATTAAATAAGAGTGCAATATTTCATACCATGCTCTAGGTGCTTGTTTCAAACCATATAAAGCTTTGTTCAATTTACTTTCTTGATCTTTATTCTTGTCTTCAACAAATCCTTCAGGTTGTTCAATAAAAACTTCTTCTTCTAATATACCATTCAGAAATGCAGATTTGACATCCATATGATATACCTTGAAATTCTTGTAAGCAACATATGCCAACAATGTTCTTACTCCTTCATGTCTTTCCACAGGTGCAAAATTCTCACCATAATCAATTCCTTCTTCTTGGGCATAACCTTTGCAATCTAGTCTTGCTTTATTTTGAATGACCTCACCTTTTTCATTCAGCTTGTTTCTAAAAATCCACTTTATATCGATTACATTTTTGTCCTTCGGTCTTGGGACCAGTGTCCATGTGTCATTGTTCTTGATTCTATCAATCTCTTCTGTCATAGCATTTATCCAATCTTCACTGTTAAATGCCTCTTTCACTATTCTCGGTTCAAATTCAGATATCAGACATGTGTTCTGTCTTAGTTTGTTCCTTGCCATCACTAGATCATCCTTATCTCCTATAATCTAACTTGATGCATGGTGTCTTCTAACATACTTGGCTAATACATGCTCGGTAGGCTCTGTATGATCTTCTTCATCACTCGGTAACTGGATATTTTCTTCATTTCCTTCTGCAGTTTTCTCGGTAGGACATGTCGGTTGAACATAGACAAATTCATCATAATCTTTGGAATTTCCTTCATCATTTCTTTCTGCAAATTCATCAATTTTCACATTTGCTCTTTCTACTATTTTGTTAGATGATTTGATCAGACATTTAAATGCTTTACTTCTAGACGAATAACCAAGAAATGTTCCTTCTTCACTTTTCTGATCAAACTTGCCATTTCTATCATCTTTGTGTACATAGCATCTACTTCCAAAGATTTTAAAATAACTTACATTAGGTTTCTTGTCATACCACATTTCATATGGTGTCTTCAAAGTTCTTTTCTTCAGTTGTACTCAGTACAGGGTGTAAACTGATGTGCTTATTGCTTCTCTCCAAAATGTTTGTGGCACTTTCTTTTCAATCATCAAGGTTCTAGCACAATCCACAATAGATCTATTTCTTCTCTCAGGAATTCCATTTTGTTGTGGAGTTCTCAGTGCAGAGACTTTTCTTTTTATATCATGATCATTGCAGAATAAGTTAAACTCATTAGATGTGAACTCTCCTCCTCTATCTAATCTAAGACATTTGAGTTGTCTTCCCATTTCATTTTCAACTCTTACCTTGTACCATTTAAACATTTGAAAAGCTTCTGATTTTTCTTTTAAATACATAACTGACATAATCCTTGAATATTCATCCACAAATAATGTGAAATATTTATCACCATAATAACTTTGAACTTTCATAGGACCACAAAGATTAGTGTGCACAAGATCTAAAATTCCCTTGGAAGTCTAGGACTTACTTGTAAAACTTGATCTTGTCATTTTACCCATCTGGCATCCTCGACAAATAGCATTCTCAGGTTTTTCAAGACTTGGTAGACCTCTTACTTGGTGCTTCTTTCTTATTTTGATCAGATTATCAAAATTTACATGACAAAACCTTTTATGCCATAACCAGGTGTAGACACCTAAAAATGGTCAACGCTTACGGAATCATACTTTAACATTTGCGCATTGCCTCATTTTAGGTTTTTGTGTCGCATTAACATTTCTCCTATGTCACGCACTTGGTCTTTATCATTCACGAGCATCGAGTCATTCTTCTACATTCTTCATTCGTCTCGCTCTCAAATTTGGTCTTGTCAACAACACTCTCCAGTCATGATTTTGATCGATCTTATCGTGTCGCATCAATGTGCGTGCTCATTTGTCATCATTTTGGACATCGTCAATCCTAATTAGGGTTTTGTCCTCTTATGAATCTTGTCATCTTGCGATCGATTTGTCATCGATCGTTGTCATCTTGTCATCTTGTGATCGATTTGTCACCGATCAATGTCATTTTCAATTTTGTCATTTTGTGATCAATTTGCCATCAACCGTTGTCTATTTCAATTATGTCAATTTGGATCAATTAGTCATTGTTCCTCATCAATTGGCACATTTATCAATCAAATCATTTATTACATTGATCATTTATCAATTCAAAATCATGATCGAATCGACATCAAGCCAATTTTACATCAAGACCTAATTGTCATCCTTGCATTTCTAATTTATCTTCTATGGTTTTATGATTTATTCATTTAACCTTGTTTGTCATTTTCTCTCCATTTTCTTCCTCTAGGTTAAATAATTTATTTATTTATCCTAGGTCTTCGTGTCACAATTAAATGTTTAATTTAATTGGTTAACTAATTATTCCTCTTTTTGTGAATTAATTAATAAATGACAAATTATTAATTAATTTACCTAATTTCCTAAAATTCCCTCTTTGTGAATTATTGATAAATGAGAAATTATTAATTAATTCACTAAATTCCTAATTTCATCATTTCTAATTCTTAATTTCCTAATTTCTAATTTTCTAAAATTCCTAATTCCTAATTTCCACCTATTTCCTAATTTGTCAAATTTAATTTCCACCTAATTAATTTGTCTCTAGTTCTCCCTATTTTTGTGCTTCGGTGGAAGCATGAATTTCTCATGCATCATACTCTTGACATAGCAAGATGTCATAAGCTTCTAGTCCTCTAACCTTTGTATTGGCAACATGCCATAATTCATGACATAGAAGGTGTCATAACCTTCTTCTTTCCACTCATTTTTCCCATTTTGAAATCAATTGCTTCTAATATCCATTTCATGCTAATTTGATCTTTTCTCCAATTTTTCTATAAATTGGATGATTTTTCTTCAATCAAGGGTAATTACTTTGTCGAAATAATCGCTTTGTCAAAACAATCACATTTCGAGTACTCTTGCACCAATATCTTGTCTATTTGCTTTCATCTCATGTGTATGCACTTGAAGGTGAGATCCACAAACAAAGGCTATTTGGAGAGGAAAGAAGAACAATGGAGCCGCATGAAGGAAGCATTCATATCTACGTTTGGTTTGCATAGTATTTAGTTTTGAATGTTTTGTCTTTATGTCTTTATTGAGTGTGTTTAGGATAGATCATTACATTTAAGCTTTCGTGATTGAGCTAGATTAGTTTTTATAATGTTTGTGATGATTTACCGATTTCCTACCTCACACCAAGTATCATCTATCTTTGGATACAGGCATTTATTCCAAGTTGAGTCAAGGTGAAATGTGTTATCTTTTGTTTGTGTCTCGGTAGCAGCTAACTTTCCATGCTTGTCATGATCTTTGACAATCCCTTTCTGAAATTCTATTTGCTATCCTATATTGTTTAGCTGTGCTACACTCAACAAATTGTATTTCAAACCTTTAATCCAATAAACATCATTGCATCTTGCATTGTCAAGAAGTGTTATAGATCCTTTACCTTTTACCGGACATGGTGCATCATTACCAAATCTTACATAGCCTCCATCATAGTCTTCTAACATAACAAACTTGTGTTTATCACCTATCATGTGATGTGAGCATCCACTATCTATGATCCAAGAATCATTAGTATTTATGTGAGATATTAAGGTTTTTTCTTCATACCTTTCTTCATCTGATCCATCTTTGATAACCACATAAACTACTTCCTCTACATCAGTTTCATCTGATTTATCATCATTGGATTCCTCATTAGCTATTAAGCATGACTTTCTATCTCTTCTTTTGAAGTCTCAGTGTCCTCTGTAATGATTATTTTTTTGTCTATCATCTTGGTAATCTCTCTTTTCAGTAGAATATTTGTTAGGGCAATTACAAGCCATATGTCCTATCTTATCAAAATTGAAACATTTCAAAGGTAGTTTTCCTTTATACTTACCTTTGCCTCTCAGTAACCTTCTGGCTAATAGTGCTTCAAACTCTTCTTGCTTTCTGATTTCCTCATACAGTTTGTGTACTTCCTCCATGTCCTTGCGAAATCTTTCACTTGCTCCACTGTGATCCCCTTTAGTGTACTTACTCATTCTATCATTGTAATCATCAGATTCACCAGTATGAAAAGAACTAAATGCATATTCAACTTTATTTACCAATGACCCACTATTATCAAAGTTACTTAACTCAAATGCATGTAGCTTACCAATAGTAGCATCTAAGGAAACTGGCATATTGGGTACAGACCTCAATTCATTGATTGCAGAGACTTGGATTGCATAAGTTGGTAGAAGGGTTCTTAACAACTTACTTGTTATATCCTTTTCTTCAATAGTTCCACCTGCTCCTTTGATTTGATTGACAATCTCCTTTAGTCTTGTATTGTACTACGTTATGTTCTCACCTTCATTCATTCTCATAGATTCAAGTTGTCCTCTTAGACTGTCCACTTTTTCTCTTTGAACATGTTCATCTCCACCATACATAGATATGAGCTTGTCCCACATTGGCTTTGCATCATTGCAACCTTCTAGGTCATTAAACTCTGAATTGGTCAATGCAGATGTTATTTCAATCATTGCTTGAATATTTTCTTGCTTTGCCTTTATCTCTTCCATTGTCAATGGATAAGTGCTCGGTGTGTTGAAATCATTCTCCAGATAATAGACAACATATTCTCCAACTCTTGATAGGTGCAGCTTCATCCTTTTCTGCCATGTAGAGAAACTTGACTTGTTCAGCTTCGGTGCATCCCTCTTATGCATCTTTGGATCTTTTCCTCAAGTACCTTTAAACTTTTTCCTTCAGAGTGCAAAGCTTTGATACCAATTGATATTTCTAATACTTAATGTATGTACAGATTCCAAGCTAATAAGATGAGAGGGGGGTGAATCATACAAACTTAATCTTCCATAAAAACAACAGATTCAACCTCAGTAACATATACTTCAGTAATATAACCAAAAATGCTAAACATGCAAACTCAAAAGCATATAAACATCATAACACTCATAACACCAGATTTAACGTGGAAACCCAAATAGGGAAAAACCACTCTGGGATTTCGGACCCACTAAGAAATATACTCTTCTAGAGTATGTTCAGTTAAAAGCAAATCCTGTTAAAGATTACAAACACATTGCTAGATGTGACCCGGTTAAGGGATTTCCCTCAGATCTGTTAGTATCTTCACCTTGTTAGAAGTGACCTTGTTAAAGGATTTCAAACACTCAATCAGAATGTCACCTTGCTAGAGGGTTTTACAAATAAGACTGTTAAGTCCACTCGGTTAAGAGATTTTCTTTCACTTTACAAAATAACAGTAATAAAAATCTATCTGCAACTTCACATCTAAAATGCTAAAGCAGATTCTTATTTGCTCAATATAATAGGACTAATCTTGTCCATCTGCTGGGCTTTATACTTTTTTATTCAAACAGGTCTTCAAGCTTCTATGCTCGGTAATCACTATGTAGCATCCCTATGCATACACTTGCCCACATACATTGTTTATCAATAGTTCCTTATTTATAAACAATTCACCAACCACTTAATCTCCTTGATCACATTTCCCATGATCAATCATAGCCATCAGATCTTCAAACTTGACCAGGTTCAATGTATCCTTTGATCTGAAAATGTTTTACCCCACCTTGGAACTTGCATACATTTCTTGGAACTTGTGCTAGGGTATTGCGGTTCAATCTAAGCTGTAGATCTTCTTGTCTATTTTCCTTTGCCATAGATTCTTTAACAAACTTCATTCACGACATACCAATCATTTATTCATAGCCAGCTCATTAGCTTGCTTCATTAAATAATGCTTTTATTCATTCAATGCATTCTGTTACTACTCAGTTGCAACTCGGTAAATACTAAACTTCACTTGGTAGACATTCTGCCTTCATTAACTGATAATGATAACCTTAGGGTTTACTGACTGGGTTCCTTAGGGTTTACCGACTAGCTTCTTTGCTCAGTAACATAGTATAGTATTAACCTTACAATCAATAGCATATGTATGATATCAAAACAATCTAAACATCATGATCTCATCATTGTCTAACTCAGTAATAGTTGCCCATTGAATAACTTATTTCTCCCCTTATTCATCATATTCTTTATGTGTCTTTTACCGACCTCTTTATACTCATCAAATCATACTTCTAAAGATATGGCAGCATCATACTGAATTAGAAAATCAATTTCTTGATATCAATGACAAAATAATAATATTAAGACAGTAAACATCCTTAATCAGTTATATCCATAATCATCAACAACCTTCTCAATATCCTTATTGAAATGCCAACAATCTCTCCTTGTTTGTTATAATGCCAACACACCACACATATCAAAATTCCAAATGCATGTCAAGAGAATGATTTAGCACATGAACAAATGAGTCTAGAAAGAAAAATCAAGATCAAGATCCCAAAACCTTACCATCTCATCCAATCATTGATTAGGATCCCATCTTCCCAAGCACTCATGATGATCCCCCTATCATTGTCCATCCTATCCAAAATCCCTTTGATATTCTACTCTCTAAAGAAGATCAAGATGTCCACTTCATCCTTTCTGATGATCCCTTCAAAATTCAATTGCAGAGTACCTTTAAAGAGAAATCCAGTGATCCTCCTCCTTGTCAAGATCAAAGTGTCCTTTCACTTTCAAATCCTCGACAAGATGCTATCATCCCTTTAGATCATCCAGAAGATTCCATTGTCCCTCCATCTCCATGTCCTAATCCTCCATATACAATCCAAGATCTCATTTCTTTTGATGATCCCATTAGTCCTCCCATACCATCTCATGAAGAGCTTGTCATTGATCCATGTTCACCAGACGATCCTAGTCCCCCTCATGATTCTAGCATGTTAAAGCAAGATTTTCATGAACCTCCTCCATGCACAATGGGTTCTTCCTCTTTGGTTCAGTCTAATCCACCCATTCTCATCATATAATGTCCACCTCATAATGGGCTCCGATCTTCTTCCCAAGGAAAAGAGTATCCTATGGGTCAAAATGTTTATAAAAGCAAAGGGGTAGACCCTCACATGCAAGAACCCCTCAATATCAAAGAAAATATTAATGGTCATGACCTCAATGACATTTCTTAAGATGTTGGTATCCCTACCAAACCCAAATCCAAACATACACCCTCCCCTTCATCCCTTCCATCCATTTTAGGTCCTTATATCCCTTCATCCCCTATTGAGGATCAGCAAAGGCACACATCTTTGAGCACCTTCCATCCATCCAAAATACCTCCACTTCATTCCTATCCACACACACATTCCTTTCCCCCTCCAATAAATTTGGATCTCAAGTAGAAAGTCCATAAGTCTAGCAATCCACATGTATTCAAGGATCAACATGTCATGTCTAATCGACATGTCAAAGCAAAGAAAAAGGCCACAAAGCCCCACTGAGAAAAATAAAGAAAAGTCAAAAGCTATATGGGTTCCTAAATTACTTGTGCAAGAAATGCATTCCAAGGAACCACAAAAGGAGGAAAAATCAAAAACCGTGTGGATCCCTAAGCAACTCCTTGAAGCACAACAATCAAAAGAAAAATCTAGATTGGCATCCAAATTTTCTATTCCTCCATCCAGACCTTCAAAACCTATTCCTATAAAATCTCCTTCATCAATTTTGGGTCCTTTTTCCCTAAAATCCCTATCCTTTCCTCCATCAAAATCCCAATATCCAAAATCCACTTTTCCTCCATCAATCCACCACCCCTCAAGGTGTGTGCCAATCTTGATCTTGTCATCATTTCCATCTACTCCAACACAATTCTTCCAATACCCTATCCATTATCCAATGCTTATTTTCTATCCTTTCACCCCATTGATCCAATCCTTTGCACAAATCATTGTCTTAGTCCCATCACATTTCCATGTCATGATCCAACCAACATCTCTGATCATAATTCTAATATTCATGGTCCATTATTCAAGGCTAATATCCAAACAACAAGATTCTTGAGTCCTTCTTGCATCCCCTCTCTTGTGTCCATTTTCTTCTGAAAGGTGAAAATGTCAAAAATGACAAAAATGTAAAAAATCAAAATACAAAAAAAAAATTGAAAAAATAAAAAAAATTGGAAAAATACAAAAAATTTGAAAAAGAGAAAAACAAAGAAAAAAAAAAAGGAAAAAAAAAAAAGAAAAATAATTCGTCCTCTGGTGAAAACCTGACAAGAAGGCACCTTGCACAAGTACCATGATGAAAACCTGGCAAACAAGCATCATGTGTAATCTATGAACTTCTTTCATACCATACTTGGGGTTAGGTTCCATTTATTTTATCCTATCATATCCTATTACCCACCATTATCCTATCATATGCTATCACCCTCCATTATCCTATCATCCCTCATATCCATATTTCCTTTCCATCTTTGATCTTGACAAGGCTGAGGATCTTCATGAATGCCATGCATCCTATTTGAAAATTTCATTCTATCACAACTTTTGGTCTTTATCCATTGGCTTATTGAAACCTTTCATACATATTCCTTGGCTTATTGCAACCTTCTATCATTATCCCTTAGCCTATTGCAACCTTTAGTCCATATCCCTTATCCATCTTTGATCTTTCTTATCCTATCTATATCCTATCACTATCCATACACTCTTTTTTGTCCCTTGATCTTGATCTGACATAAGGACGTAAAATGAAAAACATGGTCTTAAAAACCTCTTGACATGTCCCTTAGGCCATACCATTGCTTTACATTGTCGTATCTAGTCCCTTTATCCCATCATGCAAAATCCCTTGGAAATTGAATCCACTCTATTTCCATCAGATATGGCCTTTATCTTCTTTCTATCCACGAACATTTTAGCAAGCTTATTTATCCATTCGTCATATTCCTTTCCTTGATACACTGGGGGAAAAATCATAAGAACAACTGAGAATCAAATGACATCTTGAGAAGTGTCATAGAGATGTTGAACTAAAATATGAGCACGGGAGGAAGGTTGAGTGTCGGTTGTGTTTGCAGAGTGATCATCTGCTAGGGGAAACCCTAGTAGTGATCCTTTTGCTATGTTGTGTCTATGTGCGTGGTGGGGTTGTGTGTAGGAGGTGTGGGTTCTGGGAGGTGCGTGGGGTTGTGGGTACCCTATGTGCCTCCTCCTTGGCTAGTTTTGTAGTTTTTCTTTTATTTCCCTTCCTTTAAGATTTGGCTTTTTGTGTAGCTTCGGGCTTCCTCTTTGGTGGTGGGATCTTCTGCTCAGCATAGGGTGGGGTCTTAGCTCTTTGGTGACTCTGATTTTTCATCATCATCAGGAATCACCTATCTTTTTTCTTCTAGGAATGGAGCTTCCATCTGATTCTCAGGTGGAGATGATTCCTACGACCTTGGCTGCTTCTGATCTGCCTCTAGGTGTGCATGCAAGTGGTTCTAGGGTACATGCAAAGGAGATAAGTGTGCATGCAAGTGGTTTTGATTATGTGTGTACTTCCTCGGTGGGTGATTCTGCTAGATGGACAATGAATCCTAAGAAGGTGAATGGATGTCTTGAGAGATGCTTAGATTGCGCTATTTTAAGTATTCAACCTGAATCAATTTTGGGGGAGGTGGACTATTGGTGCAAGCACACTCTCATCTAAAAAATTATGGGTCTTGGAGTCTTGGGCAAGAAGGGTTTGGAATCTGGAAGGGGAAATGGAGATCCTTGTTGCAGCTAATAATTATTTTATAGCTGTCTTCTCATGCATGTCAGACCATAACAAAGATTTTGAAGGGAGCCCGCATTTCTTTAATAAAATTGGGATTTTTATCAAACCTTGGCATGTGGGATTTAACTCAGTGGAGGAACTTCCATCAAGGGTCCCTGTCTAGGTTTGTCTTCCTCGGCTTCTGCTTGAGTTTTTGAAAAATGATATTCTTCACTCTATTGCACTTCTATTGGGTAAACTGATTGGGTCTGCTTCTCAAACTCAAGATCGCAAGGTAATTTCTTTTGCACGCATTTATGTAGAAGTTGATCTTAATAATGTTGGCATTTCCATGAATATTGCATTAAAGATATGTTATGTTTGTCATTGATATCAATTGAACTGGTAATGATATTGTAGTTATTGTTGATATTGTCTTGTAACTGGTAGGAAGAGATTTGTGAAGGATATTGTAAACCGGTATGTAAGTTTGTGAGTTGAACCGGTAACCGGTGTAAAGGTTATACCCTATATATAATGTAACCGGTAAACCCTACTAGTTGTTTTTGCTAAACCTTAACCGATTAAGGTTGTTGAATTGGTTATGTTGGTTTATGATCTCATGTTGAGAGGTAATGATGGTGACGCATATGGTCATTGTATGAAGACAAGTTAAAATTGTTTTGGTGCGTTTGTTTTCTTTTCTAGGGAATGAGAAAAGTGTATTGCATCTAATACAAAGCGCATGATGAGTTATTGAGCTCGATGAAGCAGTAATAGAGTGATTGAGCTTTTCTTGATTGATGTGTAGAGATTGCTATGAAATCCAACGGTCATACTTGTACCAACTTGTTTTTAATCTCTATGAGAGGATTAGGTTTTTGTTGTGTTACCGACCTAATTGATTTGTATTTAAAGTCAAAGTTTTTTTGTTTGGGAGTTGGCAAGAGCTGGTAGAAATTAGTTGAGTGTGTGTTTGCCAAATCGGAGAATGAGTCTGCAGTTTGAGTAAAGGTAGATAGGAGCATGAAATGGATCTGATCAAGAAAGTGTAGTGCTATTCAGACAGATCAAGCAAAATCTTGTTGTTTTCTAACAATTACAGCAGAATTGAAATCCCCTAACCGGGTAAGCTCTAACAAGCTTCGTTACTTATTAAATCCTCTAACAAGGTAGTCCATTAGATTGGATTTTCAAATCATCTACTGAGGTTACTCCTTCAAGGGTATTTGCTTCTAACAAGGCATTTGTAGTCAATCCCTTAACTGAGTGATTCCTAACATGATCAATTCTTAACAGGACTTTCATAAAAGCTTTAACAGGCTTGGCTCCTAACAGGGCGAACTTCAGAAGAGTTCAACTATTATCTTGTGAGTCCCATCTCACTATGGTTTTTACCTATTTGTGTTTCCAGATTTAAAATACTTGTCATGTGGTGAATTATTTTGTGGTTATGATGTTATGGTTGATTCGATTAGCTACTTAACTATTTCTAACAAGGCATGATAACTGGAAGCATTGAGAAATGAAGTATGTTGACATATATTAAAGCATTTGGATGTTTACAAGTTTAATGTTGTTTACTGTTAAGTTGTTGTAACAATCAACCGGTATTCTTATGAGTATTCATCTTGATAGTGGTATTTCATTGATAAGTTTACTTTGTGTGATTGAGATTGAGATTGGGAAAGTTTGTATTAGTTTTTCTATTTACTGATTCACCCCCCCTCTCAGTAATCTATTGGATACTTATTCTTTCATAATACCATCAATTGGTATCAAAGCATCTTAGGTCCTCTAAGGTCTAAGCCTAACAGCTTGAGGAAAAGATCTTCTAGATCATGATGAAGAAGGAAGATCTAAAGTTCAAAAAAGAAAACTATAGGATATGGAGTGATAGAATGAAGATTTACATCAAGAGTATCAGAAGTAAATATTGGTATCATATAGATACTAAGTATAATTCACCTACTGGGGCTCTGACTGATGATCAGAAGAAAGAACAACAAAAAAATCATTAATCATTGGAAGCTATTATCAGTTCCTTGTCTGATGTTGAATATGTAGATGTTCATGGTCTTGAAATTGCATATGAGGTATGGAAAAAACTTGAAGAGATTTATAGTAGTGATGAACATGTTAAGATTGCTAAAGAGGAGAGTCTAAGAGGAAAGTTTGATGACATGAGGATGGCTGAAGGTGCGAATATCCAGTAGTATGGTCAAAGGATAAAAGAGATAGTTGGTGAAATTAAGAGTGCAGGAGGGAAAGTGGACGATGCCATAGTGATTAGTAAGGTACTGAGAACCCTGCTACTAGTCTATTCTATACAATTTGTAGCTATTCAAGAGATGAAGTCCATTCACAAAACTAAGGTAACTCTTGACTCCATCATTGGCAAGCTTACTACTTTTGAATTAAATGGTTATGATGGTAGTATATAGAAATCTGAGTTTGCATTTAGAGCGTATGTTTCTAACCCATCCGTCAGAAAAATTAGAGATATTAGTCATGGTAATGAATCTAGATCCAGCAAAGATGTTGATGATGAAGACAGTTTAGTAGAGCTTGAAGCATTGTTGGCAAAGCGGTTGCCTAGAGGCACTAGTAAATTACCTTTAAAATGTTTTGCATGCAACAAGATTGGTCACATTGCTGCTAACTGTCCTAATGGTGAAAATGAACACAAGAGAGATAAATTCAAGAAGTATAAGGGTAAAGGAAAGAGAGATTGTCTTATTGCTATTGATAGTGTTATCACTGATGAAGAATGTGATGGTGATGCTAGTGAAGACATTGTGTTTGTAGCTATTAAGGAAGAGATATTAGACCAGAAGGCATTAGTATCCAGGATTGATAACTTTGATGATTGGATCATTGATAGTGGTTGTTCACATCATATGACCGATGATCGAAGCAAAATTTTTTCCTTGAAACAATTTGATGGCGATGCTGTTAGATTTGACAATGACTCACCCTGCATGGTTAAAGGTAAGGGAGTTATTTCTCTTAATGGGTAGAGCAGTGCACATGATATCTACTGGATTGAAGGTCTAAAGAAAAAATTGTTGAGTGTGGCACAACTCAATGACAAAGGATACCCAGTGGAGTTTAAAAATAGTATGTGAAAAATATTTGACAACAAAGGTGAATTTATTGCAACTGAGAAGAAAACTAAAGGTAACTTGTTTCATCTTAATTCTAAAGTTAGCAACTTTTTTATTGGAAAAATAGATGATAGTTGGCTTTGCATAGGATATTTTGTCATATAAACTTTGATAACATTGTTAAAGTGAGTAAGTCCAAGACAGTGAGAGGTTTGACTCAGTTAGACAAACCAGTTAATGCTCTTTGCAAAGAATGTCAGTTAGGAAAGATGACTTTTTCAACTTTCAAAAGCAAATCCTTTTCAATGGAGTACTTGTTAGATTTGGTTCATACAGATCTTTGTGGACCAATAAGAACAAAAAGCATTCAAGGTGATAGATATTTTATGCTCCTCACTCATGATTTCTCAAGGATTATGTGGGTCACATTCTTGAAAGATAAGACTAAAGCTTTTGGTAAGTTCAAGGCATTCAGGGCCTTAGCTGAGAAAGAGAGTGGTAATAAGATAAAATGTCTGAGGACAGATCAAGGCTGTAAATTTACTTTTGAGGAATTCACTAGGTACTGTGAAGAGAATGGTATCAAACGGTAGCTTTCTGCACCAAGGACACCACAACAAAATGGTATCGCAGAAAGGAACAATCAGTCAATTGTTGAATCTGCTAGGACAATGTTGATACAAGTTGGTGTAGTGAAATTATTTTGGAGAGAAGTGGTCAGCACAGTTGTCTACACAATGAATAGGGTTCTGGTAAAGAGAGGTAAGGAAAAGACTCCTTATGAATATTGGTATGGAAGATCACCTGATGTTAGCTATTTTAAGATATTTGGAAGAAAATGTTTTATTAAGAGAGGTGATTACATTATCAAATTTGAGGCTAAGAGTGATGAAGGTATATTTCTTGGCTATTCCACCAAGAGTAATGCCTACAAATGTTTTAACAACCAGACACAAAGAATTGTTGAGAGTGCTAATGTTTGAGTGGAAGAATTTCCTGAAGTCTCAAAAGAAACCAGTTCAGAGAAAAAGGATGAAGATCCTTGCATTTTTTTTTTGGAACCAGAAAATGTGAAATCTGAAACCGGCAAAGAAAATTTGGATGCACTTGTTCAATCAGAATAGATAAATTCAGAAGAAGATGATGATAATGAAGAAGATGAACCTCAAGATAATGATCATGTTATTCCTAGATATGTGAGACTGAATCACAATCCTGAGCAGATTATTGGACATAAGGATGCTGGAGTACTAACCAGAAGAAGAATCAGAGAGAATTCTTGCATGATCTCCACCATTGAACTAAGACCTGCTAAGGAGGAATTTGGTGATGATCATTGGGTTAAATCTATGAAGGCGGAGTTGGATAAAATTGAGAAGAAGAACACTTGGACCCTAGTAGCCCGATCGGTAAATAATAATGTTATAGGTACTAAATGGGTATACATGAACAAGTTGAGTGAAGATGGTGTTGTACTTTGCAACAAGGCAAGATTAGTTTGCAAGGATTATGTGCAAGAAGAAGGAGAAGATTCTGGTGAAACTTTTGCACTAGTAGCAATACTCGAAGGTGTCAAAACTTTACTTGCATTTGTATCCCATAAAAAGTTCAAGGTATATCAGATGGATGTTAAGTCTGCATTTTTGAATTGGATATTGGAATAAGAGGTATACATAGAGCAGCCAGATGGTTATGCTTTGACTGATGAGAAAGACATGGTATCCAGATTGCATAAAGCTTTATATGGATTAAAGCAGGAACCCAAAGCATGGTATGAAAGTCTTCATACACATCTAATGAAGATAGGCTTTCTGAGAATCAGTGATGATAGTAACACATATCTCAAGTTTGAAGGAGATGAAATACTTGTCAATGAAGTATTTGTTGATGATATCTTATTTGAAGGTAATGATGTCATGAGCAACAGTATTTCAGATGAAATGAAAAATTAGTTTGAAATGTCTTTAGTAGGGGAAATAAAAAATTTCATAGGCTTGCAGATACAGCAAATGAAGAATGGTATTTTCATTACATAGTCTAAGTATGTGAATGAGGTTTTAAAGACATTTGGCATGAGTGACTATAAACCAGTTGGGACACCAATGGTTACAGGTTGTAAGTTGTCTAAGGAAGATGAATCTAAGTATGTTGATGAGAAGGAATACAGGTCAATGATTGGCAAATTGCACTATGTTGTTCACAACAGACCAGACATAGCCAATGTGGTTGGCATAGTTTCTAGATTCCAAAAGAATCCTAAGGAAACACAAATGATAGAAACCAAGAGAATCTTTAGATACCTGAAAGGTATTGTTGACTATGGATTATGGTATCCATATGGAGGAAACTTGATTTGAAGGCATACACAGATGTTGATTTGGTAGGAAATGTTGATGACTGGAAAAGCACGACCGGTGGAGAATTTTCTCTTAGAGGAAGACTTGTTTCATGGAGTAGTAAAAAGTAGAATTTTACTTCACAATCTACTGTTGAAGCTTAGTATGTTGCATCTTATATGAATTGCACATAGGCTATTTGGATGAGGCACATTTTGGAAGGTTTTAAGATGAATATTTCAAAACCTATAAATATTTTATGTGATAATACAAGTGCCATAAATATTTCCAAGAATCCTATTTTGCATGCACGAACCAAGCACATTGAACTGAAGTATCATTTCTTGAGGGAAAAAGTTCAGAGAAAAGATGTTATCTTAGTGGATGTTTCTACCAAGGAGCAGCTTCTAGATAGTTTTACCAAATCTTTGCCTAAGACTACTTTTGAGTATATTAGAAGTTAGTTAGGGGTTGTCCCTCTACATAAGGTTAGTTGAGAATGATGTTGACTACATCAATCCTTGCATCTCTTGCAGAATTTTACAAGGATTGGTATAGAAGTGGATATATTCCACAAGGGGAGCATCAAGTTGTAGTATGTTGTCGATGTAAAGTGAAAATTTGACATTACATGTTTTACTTTCAATTTGGCATTGCTATCAAAGGGGGAGAAGAATTATGTGATTATGGGAAGGAAAACCAATGACAAGCTGAAGACAAAGAGAGAATGTGAATACTTGGTAATGTAAACTAGGATTCCTATTCACAATCACAACAAGCAAGCAATGGTGTTGATATTTGTATTGCCATCAATGCCAAAGGGGGAGATTGTTGACATTTGCATGAAGATTGCATTAATGATATATTATGTTGTCATTAATGTTAATTAAACCGGTAATGATATTGTTGTTATTGTTGATATTGTCTTGTAACCTTTAGAAAGAGATTTGTGAAGGATATTGTAAATGGATATGTAAGTTTGTGTGTTGAACCGGTAACTGGTGTAAAAGTTTAAACCCTATCTATGTAATGTAACCGGTAAACCCTACCAGTTGTTTTTGCTAAACCCTAACCGATTAAGGTTGTTGAATTGGTTATGTTGGTTTATGATCTAATGTTGAGCGGAAATGATGGTGACACGTATGGTCATTGTATGAAGACAAGTTCAAATTGTTTTGTCATGTTTGTTTATTTGTTTAGGGAATGAGAAAAGTGTATTGCATCTAATGCAAAGCGTGTGATGAGTTACCGAGCTCGATGAGGTGGTAATAAAGGAGCGGTTGAGGTTTTCTTGATTGATGTGTAGAGATTTCTATGAAATCCAATGGTCATACTTGTACCAACTTGTTTGTGTATGCGGGAAAAGTGGGTCAATAGAACTTAAAATGTGAAAAATGGAGTTCAATGGAGCCTTGCTCACACACTCACAGGACTTCTTGGTGTAAGCTATGGAGTTATGAAGCATAACTCAGCTTCCCAAGGATGGTTCAATGGTTCTCTATCTTACACGGTCCTCAAACCAACAGTTTTGCTCTCAGATCACTGAGCAAAATGTTTTAGGGATGGCAAATGCAAGAACGAGGGATGCTTTTTATTGATTTAATATGAGATGCATCCTAAGCTATGCATGATTCTAGAATTGCAATAAGCTAACTATAAGATGACAAGGTTAGTAAACAAACTATCCTAGCATACTATATTAGTCTATGATTTAAGCTAATGATAAGGAACATACTCTAAATTAGCATATTTAGATTAATTCCTATTTAAAAGAGAGGCTAAATGATAAGCATAAAATGAGATATGAAAGCTTGAATGTATTTGAGCATAAGTATGATACTACAAACTTGGATTCTGAAAATGGAGGAATGAGAGCTCTATTTATAGAAAAAATAGGGCAATGGATGGCCAGGATTGAAAGATTCAATCAAGGGTTGAGTTTGAAAGTTGGGAATCCATGTTTGCAATTTGCACCAATGAAATGGTGACAAATGTCAACATAGGGTTGGATTGAGAGAAGGGGTTGGAGGCATTAAATGCCTGAGAAGACCTCATGGTCATCTAGAGATAAGGGTTAAGATTAAGCTAGGCTTACCCATTGGATTAAGAGTTAATCCAAGGATAAACTCTTGTGCAAATGATTAAGGAATAACCATG
Organism: Cryptomeria japonica; assembly: GCF_030272615.1. NCBI lineage: Eukaryota > Viridiplantae > Streptophyta > Pinopsida > Cupressales > Cupressaceae > Cryptomeria > Cryptomeria japonica. The sequence continues at coordinate 173,449,086 of NC_081409.1, forward strand.
GTCAAAGCAATAAATGCTTGAAGAGACCCTTGGGCTGGATGAAGGTTAAGTTAGGCAAAAAGTCTCTAACCATGTAAGAGGGTTGAATTAACCATTAATGGTTTGGGAGACTTTGGAAAATTAAGTGGTTGAAGACTTGAAGCCTTTAATGGTTATCAAAGACTTTAAGGGTTTGAGAAGTGAGTTCCCTTTGTTTAGGGATGTGACAAAGTTTAGAAGATGGGTTAGGTTAATTTAGAAGTGATTAGAAGGGTCTAGAAGAAATTAGGAAGGGGTTTAGGAAGCAAGTGGGAGATGTAGGAAAATGCAAGTGGATGGAGGCATAATAGGATTTAATTGAAATAAAGTTAATTTAATTAAATTTGGTTGCAATTGGGGAAATTAAATAAATTAGATTTATTCAATTTAGGATAACTATTTAATTAAATTTGAATTTAATTAAAAGTGGATAGGGGGGGATTTAATTGAATAAAATGATTTATTCATTAAATGGGTATAGTGAATTTAATTAAGTAATTTACTTAATTAAATAGAGGAATGCGGGTAATTTAATTAAATTGGATTTAATTAAATAGAGAAATGAACATAAAATTTTCATTTAGGAATATGGTCATTTTTATACGTCTACATTTTGCCCCTCTTTGAAGTGACATGTGTGCACATGTTATTTCAAACAAAATGATGTTTTATCATGATTTATGATCAAATGAAATTTTTGTGTTGCTCTTATGATTTGCAAGTCATGCCCCAGATTTGATTTGATGTGTGATGCCCCCTCGGGAGATGAATCAATATTTTGAAAATTTTGATTGGAGTTGATGATTTGTGTGTGGTGTGTATGATTTTGTCTATATGAAATGTTGAAATTGATTCATCTCCCAATAATGTACATTGTGTAGGGTATAGAGGAGACCGCGACCACATTACATGTCTAGTTGGCTAACCCTAATTGCATTTTCCTCCTATAAAAGGGGAAAAGTGTTTTAATTTGATTCATTTGTGCATTGTTGACTTTGGAGAAAGAGAATTTGATCTGAAGTCAAAATGCCTATTCCGTATTCCAGGCATCGTTTTGAGCGCGTTCGAAGGTACCGGAGACCTGCCACATATGGACCACCAGTAAGTCAACACTCTTGACCCTTTTTTGATTTTTGATTTGGTCAATTTTGGTCATTTTTTTATTTTTGAAATTCGGTTTTAGCATTTTAGCGCGCCAAAGTCGTAAAGTAGCGCATACGAAAATTTAGGTAGCACATGAAGCTGATTTTTAGGGCTGCATCCGAAATAAAATATCATAGCACATAGAAAGTCTAGGGTAGCGCAGGGAGTGAAAATAGCGCATGCCAAACATAGGGTAGTGCGTCAGGTCAGCAGGGTAGCACATAGGGTAGACCTAGCGCATGGGGGTTGTAGGGGTTCGCATGGGTAAGGGGTTTTAGCACGTAGGGTAGACCTAGTGCATAGGATCAAACAGGTAGCGCCCGAGAGACATAGGTTAGCGCATGGATAGGTTTTAGCGCATAGGGCAGGTTGGGTGGCGCATGGGAGGAAAATATTAGCACGTAGAGTCAGTCTAGTGCATAGGGTAAATAGATTAGCACGTAGGAAAAATAGCCTAGCGCATGGGTGGATTTTAGCACAGCGAGAATCTGTTTTAGCGCATCCGAAAAAAAATTTGCGAGATGAATTGATTTGTGAAATTGTTGTGTTTTGCTGTCTTGGTTTTTAGTGATTCGTCCAATATGAGTGTCGATATAACTTGTTGTGATTTGCGATATGTCAAGTTATGCATAGATATCAATGTGTTGTGTTGATCAAAAGATTATTTGTTTTTGCACTCTGTTTTAAGTTCAATGTGTGAAGCCTGATTTGTGTTACAAGTTGATATGGGTTGGAAACTTGAGTTGTTTTACAAGCTGATATGGGTGGGAAACTTGAGTTGTGTTACAAGTTTATGTGATTTTAGAGACTTGAGTTGTGTTACAATTTTTGATATGGTTTTTGATAACTTGAGTTGTGTTACAAGTTGATATAAAATGATAGGATTTTGAACTTGATGTAGATGAGCAAATTGTTTCATGTTGTTGATGTGAGTTTGATTGTGATATCTTTGTTTTGATGTGGAAAATTGATATTGGAATTGTTTTGCTTTTTGACAGGAGCGATTGGGTGTGGTTCAGTCACGGGAGTGATTTCCGAGGCCATGGACATTGATACCGTAGTTGACGCAGGCTGACCTGGATATCATTGAGAGATGTGGGTTGACGTCCCTGTTGGATATGCCTCAGTTCACTGTGAACCGGGGGCTACTTACAGCACTTGCAGAGAGGTGGCATAGCGACATGAACACCTTTCATTTTGCCATAGGTGAGATGACAGTCACACCAGAGGACTGTTATAGGATCCTGCGCATACCAGTAGTAGGTGCACTACTACCATATGAGCAATCAGAGGAGGGTGGTACAGAGGCACTACACCGCATTTTTCATGATGAGATAGTCTGTGGATATGAGATCCCGTGGTAGGAGTTCTTAGACCTGGATTATGCACCACTTCCATCAGTACTGGCAGGGATTATCGGTAGATTCCTTTGTCCTGATCGCAGGCCAAAGGGATTCTCTGTGGGATGGGGGTTGGTTTTAGAGGAGATGGTCACACAGGGTCGCAGGTTTGCATGGGGATTGGCCATGCTAGCCCATCTGTACAGGGACCTGCATGGGGTGGTATACCTCGGTTACGACAGTTTGTTAGCTAGCATGACGCTATTACAGGTATGGTGCTGGGAGCACATTCCGGCTGCTAGGCCATTAGCAGACAGAGATAGGCCCATGGGTTGTGCATATGCATATGGATACAAGGGTCTAGTTGTCCAATGGAAGCTGGGAAAACTAAAGCATTGGAGGAGAGTGCTAGATGACATTGATACGGTCACATGGCGATCATATACAGGGTGTGAGGTGTTGGCGGAGGACGGGCTGGAGATGACCTACGTTTTTATGATGAGACACCTAATTGGGAGGACCCCATTTGTTATCGAGAGGTTTGTGGTGACCAGAGTTTTGAGACAGTTTGGTCAACAGCAGGGTATACCTCAAGGAGCTTGCTTATATGCCCGATGGAGGCAGGACGTACCAGATTGGGGCCCGACCATTGATAGTGCGATGGTGGTGGAGGAGTTTGTTAGTTTGGTGGGTCAGATATGGGATTATGCCCTGGAGATTTTGGATGCGGGCATGACTGATGAGTTCATGAGATTGTTTGTTGTGCGGGTGGTGGCGAGGATATCTGATCCCGAGGAGATGCGGCCGTCATTCGATGATGATGAGGAGGAGGGAAGGGAGATGATGGGGATGATGGAGATGATGGAGGAGGAGGACGAGGGAGAGGAGTTAGAGGGAGGTGGGGAGATAGAGGGAGGAGAGGAGATAGAGGTGTGGAGAAAGCAGTTAGACAGGAGGTGATAGACAGGGGGAGAGGCGGATTAGCTATTGGAGCCGGTGGAGAGGATTAGGTTTTTGTTGTGTTACCGACCTAATTGATTTGTATCTAACGTTGATGAAGTTGTTTTGTTTGGGAGTTGACAAGAGTTTGCAGAAATCAATTGAGTGTGTGGTTGCCAAACCAGAGAATGAGTCTGCAGTTTGAGTAAAGGCATATAGGAGCATGAAATGGATCTGATCAAGCAAGTGTAGTGCTATTTGGACAGATCAAGCAAACTCCTGTTGTTCTCTAACAATTACAACAAAATTGAAATCCCCTAACTCGGTAAGCTCTAACAAGCTTGGTTACTTATTAAATCCTCTAACAAGGTAGTCCATTAGATTGGATTTTCAAATCTTCTACTAAGGTTACTCCTTATAGGGTATTTGATTTTGACAAGGCATTTGTAGTCAATCCCTTAACTGGGTGATTCCTAACAACATCAGTTCTTAACAGGAATTTTGTAAAATCTTTAACAAGCTTGGCTCCTACCAAGGTGAACTTCAGAAGAGTTCAGATATTATCTTATGAGTCCCATCTCACCGTGGTTTCTACCTATTTGAGTTTCCATGTTAAAAATACTTGTGTCATGTGGTGAATATTTTTGTGGTTATGATCTTATGGTTGATTTGATTAACTACTTAACTATTTCTAATAAGGCATGATAACTAGAAGCATTAAGAAATAAAGTATGTTGACATATGATAAAGTATTTGGATGTTTACAAGTTTGATGTTGTTTACTGTTAAGTTGTTGTAACAGTCAACTAGTATTCTTATGAGTATTGACCTTCATAGTGGTATTTCATTAATAAGTTTACTTTGTGTGATTGAGATTGAGATTGGGAAAGTTTGTATCAGTTTTTATATTTACGGATTCACCCCCCCTCTCAGTAATCTACTGGATACTTATTATTTCATTATCAAAGCATCTCAGGTCCTCTAATATCTAAGCCTAACAACTTGAGGAAAAGATCTACTAAATCATGATGAAGAAGGAAGGTCCGAAGTTCAACAGAGAAAACTATAGAATATGGAGCGACAGAATGAAGATTTATATAAAGAGTTTGGGAAGTCAATATTGGGATCATGTAGATACTAAGTATATTGCACGTGCTGGGACTCTGATTGATGATCAGAAGAAAGAACAACAAGAAAATCATCAAGCATTGGAAGCTATTATCAATTCCCTATCTGATGCTGAATATGTAGATGTTCATGGTCTTGAAAATGCATATGAGGTATGGAAAAAACTTGAAGATATTTATAGAGGTGATGAACATGTTAAGATTGCTAAAGAGGAGAGTCTAAGAGGAATGTTTGATGACATGAGGATGGCTGAAGGTGAGAATATCCAGCACTATGGTCAAAGCATAAAAGAGATAGTTAGTGAAATTAAGAGTGCGGGAGGGAAAGTGGAAGATGCCACAGTGATCAGTAAGGTGCTAAGAACCCTGCTACCGATCTATGTTATATGAGTTGTAGCTATTCAAGAGCTAAAGTTCATTCACAAAACTAAGGTAACTCTTGACTCCATCATTGGCAAGCTTACTGATTTTGAATTAAACGGTTATGATGGTAGTGTATAGAAATCTGAGTCTGCATTTAGAGATTTTGTTTCTAACCCATCTATGAGAAAAAGTAGAGATACTAGTCATGGTTATTAATCTAGATCCAGCATAGAGACTAATGATGAAGATAATTTAGTGGAGCTTGAAGAATTGTTGGCAAAGTGGTTGCCTAGAGGCACTAGAAAATATAGAGGTAAATTACCTTTAAAATGTTTTGCATGCAACAAGATTGGTCACATTGCTGCTAACTGTCCTAATGGTGAAAATGAACACAAGAGAGATAAATTGAAGAATTATATGGGTAAAGGCAAGAGAGATTGTCTTATTTCTACTAATAGTGGTATCACTGATGAATAATATAATGGTGATGCTAGTGAAGATATTGTGTGTGTAGCTATTAAGGAGGAGATATCAGACCAGAAGGCATTAGTATCCAGGATGGATAACTCTGATGATTGGATCATTGATAGTGGTTGTTCACATCATATGATTGATGATCACAACAAATTTCTTTCCTTAAAACAATTTGATGGTGGTGTTGTTAGATTTGGCAATGACTCACCCTGCATGGTTAAAGGTAAGAGAGTTATTTCTCTTAATGGGAAGAGCAGTGCATATGATGTCTACTGGGTTGAAGGTCTAAAGAACAATCTTTTGAGTGTGGCACAACTCAGTGACAAAGGATATCCACTGGAGTTTGGTATGTGCAAAATATTTGACAACAAAGGTGAATTGATTGCAACCAGAAAGCAAACTAAAGGTAACCTGTTTCATTTTAATTATAAAGTTAGCAATTGTTTTATTGCAAAAAATAGATGATAGTTGGCATTGGCATAGGAGATTTTATCATATATACTTTGATAACATTGTTAAAGTGAGTAATTCTAAGATAGTGAGAGGTTTGCCTCAGTTAGACAAACTGGGTAATGCTCTTTACAAAGAATGTCAGTTAGGAAAGATGAATTCTTCAATTTTCAAAATCAAATCCTTGTCAGTGGAGCACTTGTTAGATTTGGTTCATACAAATCTTTGTTGACCAATAAGAACAAAAAGAATTCAAGGTGATAGATATTTTATGATCCTCACTGATGATAGTTCAAGGATGACGTGGGTCACATTCTTGAAAGATAAGACTGAAGCTTTTGGTAAGTTTAAGGCATTCAAAGCCTTAGTTGAGAAAGAGAGTGGTAAGAAGATAAAATATCTGAGAACATATCAAGGCGGTGAATTTACTTCTGAGGAATTCACTAGGTACTGTGAAGAGAATGGTATCAAATGACAGCTTTCTGCACCAAGGACACCATAGCAGAATGGTATTGCAGAAATGAACAACCAGTCAGGTGTTGAAGCTGCTAGGACAATGTTGATACAAGGAGGTGTAGCAAAAACCTTTTGGAGAGAAGTTGTCAGCACAACTGTCTACACAATTAACCATATTCTGGTAAAGAGAGGTAAGGAAAAGACTCCTTATGAATATTGGTATGGAAGATCACCTGATGTTAGCTATTTTAAGATATTTGGAAGCAAATGTTTTATTAAGGGAGGTGATTACATTAGCAAATTTGAGGCTAAGAGTGATGAAGGTATATGTCTTTGCTATTCCACCAAGAGTAAGGCCTACAAATGTTTTAACAGCCAGACATAGAGAATTGTTGAGAGTGTTGATGTTCGAGTGGATGAATTTCCTGAAGTCTCAGAAAATATTAGTTTAGAGAAAAAGGATGAAGATCCTTGCATTTTGTTTTTGGAACCAGAAACTATGAATCCTGAAACCGGTAAAGCAAATTTCGATGCACTTGTTCAATAGGAACAAATAAATTCAGAAGAAGATGATGATAACAAAGAAGCTGAGCCTAAAGATAATGATCATGTTATTCCTAGATATGTGAGAGTTAATCACAATCTTGAGCAGATTATTGGAGATAAGGATGTTGGTGTACTAACCAAAAGAAGAATCAGAGAGAATTCTTGCATGATCTCCACCTTTGAACCAAGAACTGCTAAGGAGGAATTTGGTGATGATCATTGGGTTAAATCTATGGAGTAGGAATTGGATCAAATTGAGAAGAACAACACTTGGACCCTAGTACCTCGACCAATAAATAAGAATTTTATAGGTACTAAAAGGGTATACAGGAACAATCTAAATGAAGATGGTTTTGTAGTTCACAACAAGGCAAGTTTAGTTTACAAGGGTTATGCGCAAGAAGAAGGAGAAGATTATGGCGAAACGTTTGCACTAGTAGAAAAACTGGAAGGTGTCAAAACTTTACTTGCATTTGCAGCCCATAAAAAGTTCAAGGTATATTAGATGGATGTTAAGTCTGCATTTTTGAATGGGATATTGGAAGAAGAGGTATACATAAAGCAACCAAATGGTTATGTTGTGACTAATGAGAAAGACATGGTATCCAGATTGCATAAAGGTTTATATGGATTAAAGAAGGAACCCAGAGCATGGTATGAAAGGCTTCATACACATCTGATGAAGATAGGCTCTCTGAGAACCAGTGATGATAGTAACATATATCTTAAGTCTGAAGGAGATTAAATACTGGTCAATGAAGTATTTGTTGATGATATCATATTTGGAGGTAATGATGTCATGAGCAACAATTTTGTAGATGAAATGAAAAATGAGTTTGAAATGTCTTTAGTAGGGGAAATAAAAAATTTCATAGGCTTGCAGAAACAACAAATGAAGAATGGTATTTTCATTACACTGTCTAAGTATGTGAAAGAGATTTTGAATACATTTGGCATGAGTGACTATAAACGAGTTGGGACACCAATGGTTATAGGTTGTAAGTTGTCTAAGGAAGATGAATCTAAGTCTATTGTTGAGAAGGAATACAAGTCAATGATTGGAAAATTTCACTATGTTGTTCACAACAGACTGGACATAGCCCATGTGGTTGGCATAGTTGCTAGATTCTAGAAAAATCCTAAGGAAACACACCTAATAGCAACCAAGATAATCTTTAGATACCTGAAAGGTACTGTTGCCTATCGATTATGGTATCCATATGGAGGAAACTTTTATTTGAAGGCATACATAGATGTTGATTGGGTAGGAAATGTTGATGACTGAAAAAGCACAACCGATGGAGCATTTTTTCTTCGAGGAAGGCTTGTTTCATGGAGTAGTAAAAAGAAGAGTTGTACTTCACAATCTACTGCTGAAGCTGAGTATGTTGCATCTTATATGAATTACATATAGATTATTTGGATGAGGCATGTTTTGGAAGGTTTTAAGATGAAGATTTCAGAACCTATAAAGATTATATGTGATAATACAAGTGCCATAAATATTTCCAAGAATATTGTTTTTCATGCACGAACCAAGCACATTGAACTGAAGTATCATTTCTTGAGGGAAAAAGTGTAGAGAAAAGATGTTCTCATTGAGCGTGTTTCTACCAAGGGGCAGCTTGGAGATATTTTTACCAAACCTCTTCCTAAGCTACTTTTGAGTATCTTAGAAGTCAGGGGTTATCGTTCTTCATGAGGTTAGTTGAGTATGATGTTGATTGCATCAATCCCTGGATCACTTGCAGAATTTTACAAGGATTTGTGTAGAAGTGGATGTATTCCACAGGGGGAGCATCAAGTTGTAATATGTTTTTGATGCACAATGAAAATTTGACGTTACATGTTTTACTTTCAATTTGGCATTGCTTTCAAAGGGGGAGAAGAATTATGTGATTATGGGAAGGAAAACTAGTAACAAGATGAAGACAGAGAGAGCATTTGAATACTTGGTAATGTAAACCAGAATTCCTATTCACAATCATAGAAAGCAAGAAATGGTGTTGATATTTGTATTGCCATCAATGCCAAAGGGGGAGATTGTTTGCATTTGCATGAAGATTGCATTAATGATATGTTATGTTGTCATTGATGTCAATTGAACGGGTAATGATATTGTTGTTATTGTCAATATTGTATTGTAACTAGTAGGAAGAGCTTTGTGAAGGATATTGTAAACCGATATGTAATTTTGTGAGTTGAACCGGTAACCGGTGTAAAAGGTTAACCTGTATCTATGTAATATAACCGGTAAACCCTACCAGTTGTTTTTGCTAAACCCTAACCGCTTAAGGTTGTTGAATTGGTTATGTTGGTTTATCATCTGATGTTGAGCGGTTATGATGGTGACACATATGGTCATTGTATGAAGACAAGTTCAAATTGTTTTGGTGTGTTTGTTTGTTTGTCTAGGGAATGAGAAAAGTGTATTGCATCTAATGCAAAGCGTGTGATGAGTTACTGAGATCCATGAAGTTGTAATCAATGAGCGGTTGAGGGTTTATTGATTGATGTGTAGAGATTGCTATGAAATCCAACGGTCATACTTGTATCAACTTGTTTGTAATATCGATGAGAGGATTAGGTTTTTGTTGTGTTATCGACCTAATTGATTTGTATTTAAGGTCGATGAAGTTGTTTTGTTTGGGAGTTGACAAGAGTTGGTAGAAATCAGTTGAGTGTGTGGTTGCCAAACCAGAGAATGAGTCTGCAGTTTGAGTAAAGGTGGATAGGAGAATGAAATGGATTTGATCAAGCAAGTGTAGTTTCATTCAGACAGATCAAGCAAACTCTTATTGTTTTCTAACAATTACAACAGAATTGAAATCTCCTAACTGGGTAAGCTCTAACAAGCTTGGTTACTTATTAAATCCTCTAACAAGGTAGTCTATTAGATTGTTTTTTCAAATCCTCTACTGAGGTTACTCCTTACAGGTTATTTGCTTTTAACAATGAATTTGTAGTCAATCCCTTAATCGGGTGATTCCTAATAGGATTACTTCTTAACAGGACTTTTGTAAGAGCTTTAACAGGCTTGGCTCCTAATAGGGTGAACTTCAGAAGATTTTAGATATTATCTTGTGAGTCCCATCTCACCGTGGTTTTCACCTATTTGGGTTTCCATGTTAAAAATACGTGTCTCATGTGGTGAATGTTTTTGTGGTTATGATCTTATGGTTGATTTGATTAACTACTTAACTATTTTTTATAAGGCATGATAACTAGAAGCATTGAGAAATGAAGTATGTTGACATATGATAAATCATTTGGATGTTTACAAGTTTGATGTTGTTTACTACTAAGTTGTTGTAATAGTCAACCGATATTCTTATGAGTATTGATCTTGACATTGGTATTTCACTGATAAGTTTACTTTATGTGATTGAGATTGAGATTGGGAAAGTTTGTATTAGTTTTTCTATTTACTGATTCACCCCCCCTCTCGGTAATCATCCTGATACTTATTCTTTCATCATACCATCAAATAATCCATTGCTTGATTCAATTGAAATTTGTATTGGATCCTCCTCTAAGATCTAGCAGTTGGATTATGAAACTCTACCCTTCAGGTGTCGAGTTTGTCATGAGTATGGGCATTTACAAAGGAAATTTCCTCATTTTAATCAGTCCTCTAGGGCTTTTAATGCTCTTCCCAAATTTGTCGCTAAAGAGGATAAGAAAAAAACTCTTAGGACATATGATCCTGCAGACAAAGACGGTTTTGTTCCAATTAAGACTCACAATAGAGGTAGAGGCCAAAAATGGACTTTATAGGATAGACAAATAGATGAGAGTCTCAACTGATTTGATGTTCTAGAAAACTTGATCCAAGAAGAAGTGATTTGAATGAAGTTAGCTCAGAGCATTCAGGTAGCAGAGAATTTTGTAGGAGGTAGTAAGGAGAGTGAGGGCCAAAAATGGCCTCCTGTACAATAGCTATATGGGGCCATTGTGGTTGGGGGGAAGGATAGTCATGGCTTAACATTGAACAATCAACAAGATGGATTAATAGATTCAAATATGCACTCTCTACCTCTAGTTATTCCTGAACTAGGTGAGAAGTTGAAAAGAAAGGATGGGGACACTTTGGGGACTCAGGGATCTTCTCCAGTTTTGTGGAAGTCTGACCTTTTGGAAGAATAACAAGGTCACTTAGGCCTTGGGCTTGTAGCAAAAATATTTAAACAAAGGACTCCCCAAAAAAACCTTAAGGATTAGATGTAAGTCAGACCAGGAGAAGTTGAAATTAATTGGGGACACACTGGTGGAATCTGGGTAAGTGAAAACAATTGACTCCCACTTCTCACAACCCCTGAAATGATTCTTCTTTCTTGGAATGTAAGGGGTATGAACATCATCCCTAGACAAAAGTTTATTCGAGATCTGATTAAAGCTCATGGTTCAGACTTAGTTTTCATTCAAGAAACAAAGTTGTCAATGGATGGTATGGCTAATAAGGCTCTCAGTATCTAGTCCCATGGATTCTTCCAATGTGTTGGAGCTTTTGGTAATTCAGATGCCTTGGCCTATTTTTGGGATCCGAGGAAGATTAGTCCTATCTGCTGGATTTCTCACTGGTCCTCTTTATCCCTGGTGGCTTCCATTTTGGAGATGGGTGAGGTTGGTCTTTTTACTAATGTCTATGCCCCTATTGATATTTTAGGAAAGTCTCTTCTCTGGGAAAATATTAGATATCTTAGGACAATGGTGCCTTGCCTCCCTTGGATTATGGCTAGAGATTTCAATGCTATTTGTATGTGTGTACAAATGGGGTTTGCACAATCAGATGATACTACTGCATATAGTACATGTGTACAAATGGGGTCTGCACATGCAAAAAGGCCAATTGCCTAGAGCTCACTGCTCAATCACAAAATGAGAGTCACACTAACTACAATTAGATGATTAAATCCAATGATAATGTATTGCTCAAAGTAGAATCTTCAATGCTAGATTCAGTACCGGTTAAGCTCTGATTGTCTTCTTCAAACCTTCCTTGAATCTTCAAATGATGTTTGCATGAGTAGCTCTTCTTATATTCACATATACCAAATATCACAACCTTATCTCATCTCCTATCCTCTATATCAAACTCAAAAATGAGATCTTACATATATATCAAAACCTAAGACCAAATATGTAGGTCAGCTTACTAAGAATATTACAATTAAAGCAATTACAAATAAACCAATATGTGATACATCATGTTGGCTCAATACATTTACAATAATAACCAATCAATAAATCATCTCCATAACATGTCGTGCTGATCTGGAATAGATAATGCTTGCTAGTCCATAACCTAGACCAATTTGTCAGTAACAACAAATATGCCAACTCGATTAGACCAATAACCAGATCTCCAAAACAAGTGTCCAAAACATGTCTTCGACATAACCAAGTGATCTTCAGATGATAACAAGTCATCCTCAGTGTCGGTGAACAGTATAACCTGTCGGTGAACCAAATACTGGTGACGGTGCATAAGTCACTGAACATGTCGGTGAACATAACCAAAGATCTCTATAAATATAAGTGTTGATAAGTGTTGACATCAATGGAAAAACAAATGAAACCCATCCATAATACCAACAATATCCCCCTTTGGCATTGATGGCAACACAAGATGGAAAAACCATCTAAGTACCAAAGCAGAAATGCCAAAAATCAAAAACCAACAATCTCCCAAAGAGATCAATTACCAGAAATCAAAATACAGATCATCTTTGCATCTGTATAATCACTCCCCCAATCAACAATCTCTCCCCCTAAGATAATGATTCCTAAATACAAAGTTTTTCTGTAGATATCTATCCCCCTTTGACATCAAATGCCAAAGCAATACAAACACCAGATACATCCAGTTCATAGAACTAATTACAAATACCAACTTATCCAACTACTCCCCTTAAGAAGTAGCTCTCCTCCATCAAAGCCGGAAAAAGATTTCTCTGTTAATTTCTATCAGTCTGATGCCAATCTCCAACTGTCTAAGTCTCTACCGGTGAGGGTATTACCCCAAGCTGCTCTCTGAGATATTCAAAAGTTTCCTTACGTAAAGGCTTAGTAAAGATATCTGCAATCTTCTCTTTAGTATTCACATAAACCAATTTCACTTCCTTTGCTTCAACATTCTCTTTCAGAAAATTGTATTTGATAGAAACATGTTTAGTTTTAGAGTGAAATACTGGATTCTTTGATATATCAATTGTTGCTAAATTGTCACAATAAATGATTATAGGCTCTTTGCATTTTACCTTTATGTCCTTCAAGATTTTCTTAATCCATAATACCTAAGTACAATTAGTTGATGTTGCAACATATTCTGATTCTGTTGTTGATAATGATGTACAGCTCTATTTCTTGCTCAACCATGAAATCAATTTGCTACCAAGAAAGAATGCTCTGCTAGTGGTGCTCTTTCTGTCATCTACATCTTTTGTCCAATTTGCATCGGTGTATGCACATAAATCAAAATTTTCGTCTTTAGAATACCATAAGCCAAGATTCATTATGCCTTGTAGATACCGGAAAATCCCTTTTACTATTGATTCATGATTTTCCTTAGGATTACTCTGAAATTTTGAAACAATACAGACTGCATTCATAATATCAGGTCTTGTTTGTGTCAAATACAGTAAACCTCCAATCATAGATTTATATCTTGTCGGATTAACAAGGGCTGAACCATCCTTCAATGATATTTTATCAGTTGTAGTCATAGGAGTGCTTATCGGTTTAGAGTTTTCCATACCAAATTTCTTTAGTAGTTCCTTCAAGTACTTTGATTGACTTATTAATATACCTTTATCAATCTATGAAATCTGCAATCCTAAAAAGAATTTTATCTCCCCAATCATAGACATTTCAAATTCTTCCATTAGAAAAGTCTTTACACAATCCATCTTCTCCTCCAAAAATGATATCATCAACAAAAACTTCAATAACCAAGATGTCATCATTATTCACTTTGAAATATAAGTTGATGTCAGCTTTACCTTTAGTGTAACCAAGCTTCAAAAGATATTTGTCCAATCTAGCATACCAAGCTCTAGGAGTTTGCTTCAATCCATATAAAGATTTCCTTAACCTGCAAACCATACCTTTGTCATTTGTCAAAGAAAATCCATCAGGTTGTTCAATGCAAACTTTCTCTTCAACATCACCATTCAAAAATGCACATTTAACATCCATTTGATATACTTTATAGTTCTTGTGTGTTGCAAATGCAAGAAATAGTTCGACTGCCTCAATTCTAGCTATCGGTGCAAAGGTTTCATTGTAATCAATTCCCTCTTTCTATGAATATCCCTTACACACTAATCTTTCTTTGTTTCTGATTACCTTACCATCTTCATTAAGTTTAGTTCTGAATACCCATTTAGTTCCAATTACATTTTTGTTTTTAAGTTGGGGAATCAATGTCCATGTGTTATTCTTTTCAATTTGTTCCAATTCATCTTCCATAGCCTTAATCCAATGTTTATCTTCACATGCCTCATAACTCCTTGATACTTATTCCCAATTATCTAAATTTTAGAGTGATTCAATCTTACATGCCTGGGTGTATTCACTTGTTCCTGTTCTTCAGTCACTGTTGAATTATCTAATGATGCCAGTGTGACTGGATCTATATTCTATACTAGTGCACTCAGAGTAGGTTCATTTATGAAAATCTCAATTGTCGGTTCAAAATCTACAGATCTTGAATTACCTTTGAACTGTTCATCTATCTTCACATTTGCACTCTCAATGATTTTCTGCAATCTTTTATTAGAACTTCTATATGCCTTGCTCTTAGATGAATAACCAAGAAATATTCCTTCATCACTTCTAGGATCAAATTTACCAATATAATCATCTCTCCTAATATAAAATTTGTTTCCAAATATTCTGAAATATTTAAGAGTAGGAGTATTACCAAACCATAGTTCATGAGGGGTCTTACCGATTTCACATTTGATGTGAACTCTGTTGAAAGTGTAAACCAGTGTATTTATTGCTTCTCTCCAATACACATGAGGTAGGTTTTCTTCTGATATCATGCTTCTAGCTACATCTAGAGGAGTTTTGTTCTTCTTTTCCACAACTCCATTTTTCTGGGGTGTTCGAGGTGCTGATAGCTGTCTTCTGATTCTATTCACTTCACAAAATATATTAAATTCCTTAGATGTGAATTCACGTCCTTGATCTGATCTTAAACATTTGATTTTCTTACTGGTTCCATTATCTACCATTGCCTTGAATAGTTTGAATTTCCCAAAAGCTTTTTATTTCTCCCTGAGAAAAGTAACCCAACACATTCTAGAATAATCATCAATCATTACCATAAAATATCTATCTCCTTGTAGACTTCTAGTTGTTGCCGGACCACATAAATCAGTATAAATTAAATCAAGAACATTATTGGATTTCTCTGGAATACTCTTTAAAGTTGTTCTAACTTTCTTTCCAAATTGACATTCCTTACATACCAGATTGTGAGGTTTTACAATCTTAGGTAAATCCCTTACTGCCTTAGTTGTACTTATCTTTACAATGCAATCAAAATTTACATGACAAAGTCTCTTATGCCATAACCAACTTTCATCAATATGTGCAATCAAGCATGTCTTCTCATTCTTATTCAAATGAAATTTATTACCTCTAGTCTGATTATCAGTTGCAATTTCCAAACCAGTTCTATTCCTGATTTTGCATTTACCATTCTTGAATTGTAACTGAAATCCTTTTTCAACTAATTGACCAACACTCAAAAGATTATGCTTCAAACCTTCAACATAATAAACATTGTTAGTATTGTTCTTACCATCAAAATATATTGTGCCTTTTCCTCTGATCAAACAAGCTTTATCATCCCCAAATCTTACTAGACCTCCATTGTATTCCAGAAAAGTTAAGAATTTACTTTTATCACTAGTCATATAATGTGAACTTCCAAAATCAATGATTCATTCATCCTTTTCTTCAATTTTAGCTGCCAGGGCCTGCTCTACCGGTTATACAGTAGGTGTTGGTTGATCTTTTGTTATTGCTACAAAATCCCATCCATTGTCTATCGGTTCCTCATCAGTATCATCAGTAACTCCTTCATCAGCATAGTAACATGATTTGTCTCTATTCTTCTTAAATCTGTATCTCTAATATTCAGGGTTAGGCTTATATGTTATTTTAGCTTCATCTCTTAATCTTGCATGTCTATCAGGACACCTAGATGGCATATGACCAATTTTACTGTAGTTAAAACATTTAAAAGGTTCTTTACCTTCATACTTACTTCCAACTAGACCTTTCGGCATTTTTCTTGCAAATAGTGCTTCAAGTTCTTCCAGTTCTTTATTTTCCTTTCTGTTGTCTTCAATTTCTCTTGCAAATTTCTTTCCAATCACATTTCTCAGATGATGAAGATGCTTTGAAAGCTAAATCTGTCTTAATTGTAACAACATGACCAAATTCCTCAAGCACAAAAGCTGAAAGTTTTCCAACCAAGGTATCTCTAGATATTGATGTATTAGCCATTGTTCTCAATTCATTAATAGCAGTTACTTTCATTTTGTATGTCGGTGGCAATGCTCTTAAAACTTTAGAAACAATCTCATCTTCACTTAAGGATCCTCCACAACATTGTATATCCAAAACAATTTCATTAACTCTTTCCATAAAAGCAGAAATTCTTTCATCTTCTTCCATTTTCAGATTTTCATACATGACCTGGAAGCATTCCAATTTTGTAATTTTGATAGTGGTATCACCTTCATTTAGTGTATCCAATTTATCCCAAATAGCTTTAGCAGTAGATCAGTCTGATAATCCCATGATTTGCTAATCTAACAATGTGCTCAAAAGTGCTTCTCTTGCTTTCCAATCATTCTCCTGATCTTTAGCCAAGTTTGGTAGATTAGGTTGACTCTATGTAGGACCAACATAGCCGTTCTTTGTAATATCCCATATGTCTCTTCCAATGCAATTCAGATGTATCTCCATTATGATCTTCTATATACCATAGTTAGTTCCATCAAGTTTGGGACTATCCTTCTTGAAATAGTTGGTTGCCATAGAATCTCCTCAAGCTGTTGAACTTCTGCAAAAAGAGGACTTAGCTTTGATACCAATTGTTAGGACCCTAGAGGCAACTGGTAGGGGGGGGTGAATCAGTTGTCTATTAATTTCAACCCAAATATAACTTAATCAAACTTGATGCATAATACTGGTAAACTAAACTTGATGTTGATTGACAGTTTAATAGTTAATAACAATACTGGTTAATTTAAATGCATGAAACAGAAAGAGAAATATCATCCACAACACATAACATAGATATTTGTATGTGGAAACCCTATAAAGGGAAAAACCATGGTGGGAAACATTACCCACAATCAAATGATACTACTGCAGATAGTATGTGTGTACAAATGGAGTCTGCACATGCACAAAGTCCAACTGCCTAGAGTTCACTGCTCAATCACAAAATGAGAGTCACATTAACTACAATTGGATGATTAAATCCAATGATAATGTATTTCTCAAAGTAGAATCTTCAATGCTGGATTTAGTACCGATTAAGCTCTGATTGTCTTCTTCAAACCTTCCTTGAATCTTCAAATGATGTATGTGTGAGTAGCTCTACTTATATTCGCATATACTGAATATCACAACCTTATCTCATCTCCTATCCTCTATATCAATCTCACAAATGAGATCTTACATATATATGAAAACCTAAGACCAAATGTGTAGGTTGGCTTACTAGGAATATTACAATTAAATCAATTACAAATGAATCAATATGTGATACATCATGTCAGCTCAATGCATTTACAATAATAACCAATCAATAAATCATCTCCACAACGTGTTGTGCTGATTTGGAATAGATAACGCTTGTCGGTCCATAACCTAGACCAATTTGTCGGTAACAACAAATATGCCAACTCGATTAGACCAATAACCAAATCTCCAAAACAAGTGTCCAAACCATGTCTTCGACATAACCAAGTGATCTTCAGATGATAACAAGTCATCCTCAGTGCCAGTGAACAATATAACCTGTCGGTGAACCAAATACCAGTGACAGTGCATAAGTCACTGAACATGCCAGTGAACATAATCAAAGATCTCCAGAAAGATAAGAGCTGATAAGTGTTGACATCAATGAAAAAACCAATGCAACACATCCATAATACCAACAATCTCCCCCTTGGGGGAAAAAAAGAGGAGGTGTGAGTCAGTTGGATCTTTTTGCCCATCTTCTTAGTATGAATATAGAGGTTTTGAATGTTATTGATGTGAAGCCAAATAATGGTATGTTTACTTGGAGCAATAGGAGGTGTAGTGAAGATGCGATCTTAGAGAGGCTTGATAGATTTTTGGTCTCCTATTTTTGGATTAGTGATAGATTGACTACTAGATTAGAATTTTTAGATTGGAGAGGCTCTATCCACTGGCCAATTAAGCTCTTAGTGGGTACCTTTAATTCTACTAGGAACCCCTCCTTTAAGTTCCAGTTGATGTGGCTAAGGGATTCCTCTCTTCATGACTTAATATCAGTCTGGTGGCACTAAGAAAAGTTGGCACATGGTAGAGCCATGTATTCTTTTTCCAAGAGGTTGCAGTTTGTGAAATATAAGCTTAATAGATGGAATATGTAGGGGTTTGGTAACCTTCAGGCTAATAGAAGGATAGCTCAGGTCTGTCTTGATGGCATCACTCATTTGATTCAGGACCAAGGAAGGACTTTGAAATTGAGTAAAATGGAATCCCTAGCCATTAATGATTTAGAATATTGGAAGCTCTAAGAAGAGATTTTCTAGAAGCAGAAGTCTCAGATTGACTCATTTCAAGAGGGGGATAGGGATACGACCTTCTTTCATAATATCGTGAAGGCTCCCAAGAATAACAATTTTATTTCATCCCTTGAGTCTTCAGCTGGTGCCCGCTTATCTTCGAAAGTAGATATTTCCTAGGAGGTTTTGTGATTCTTCATTGCCCTATATATTGAGGATTCTCTCCCAGCTTGGGAGGAGGAGGTTGTAATTTTACATTGCATCCCCCAAGTAGTTTCACAACAGATGAATGATTTTCTCATTCGGAATATTGACCTCTAGGAATTAGAAGATACAGTGTTTCATATGAAGAAAGGGAAAGCCTTGGGCCCTGATGGATTCCCCATTGGTTTTTTTCAAGAATACTACGAGATAATCAAGCTAGATCTTCTTGAGGTTATGTAGGAATCTCATGAAAATAAAGAGATATTGCGAGCTTTGAATGCTACTTTTCTTGCCCTAATCCCTAGAAAAGAGGGGGAAAGAAATTTGGATCAATTTAGACCCACTGCCCTTTGCGACATGACTTATAAAATTATTACCAAACTCATTGCAGAGTGTTTGAAATGCTGCCTCAAGAATCTCATTTCCAAGGAGTAGGGGGATTTGTTGCAAGAATGCAAATTATGGATGGGATTGTGATGACTGCAGAGGCCATTCATTCTATGGCTATGTCTAAGGAGAAGGCCATGTTTATTGTTGGCATTATACACTCAGATGAGAATAGTTGATGTTGTAATTGATGGAAACCAGCTGGTAATATGATTCACAGGTTACACCGGCAAAACGGACATCATCTACTGACAAAACAGACATCATCTGCTGGCACCGATAAGCTACAAAGATTATTCTCACTGGCATCCAGTCTACACCGATAGAAGATCGTACTGACACTCTAAGCCGACATGGAAATTATATTGTAATGTAATTTTATTGTATAGCCGACATGATTTATTGTAAATACTCATATATGTATGTGATCTTATAGGTCATTTTGTAAGTATCTAGATGGAATGTAATTAGGTAATGCAAGAGGATTATGAGAGCAAATATCTGTATATGAATTTTGATGAGCGAATAAGAGCAGAGTAGAGTGAAGAAAGGTTCATGGTAGAGGTATTTGATAGAGCTTAAACCAGTACTAAATCTAGCATTGTAGATGCTATTTTGAGCAATACATTGTCATTGGATTTAATCATCCAATTTTGTAGTTAGTGGGACTCCTATTTTGTATTGAGCAGTGAGCTTTAGGCCGTTGGCCTTCCTGCATGTGCGGGCCCCTATTTATCAGTAATATTTATTCATATTGGCTAGTGAGTAAATATTGTGGGTCACAAATCCCACCGAGGTTTTTCCCCTACCCGGTTTCCTTGCCAAAATATATTGTGTTATGGTGTGCACTGATGTAGTCTCTCTTATTTCTCTTTATTACTTGTTTACCGGTACATTAATTTGGGTTATAAAGTTGTAAACAAGTTTAAATCTTTGGTTAATCGGTTAGACACTGAGTCACTCCCCCCTCTCAGTGTCTTTGGTACTAATCAAATATCTAACAATTGGTATTAGAGCCTAGTCCTCTATTTACAGAAGCCTAACAACTTGAGGAAGATTCTGAAACCGGTATCGATGGAAAGTTTGAGACAATAGTTGGAAGGAGCTCTTGAAAATTTTGATGCAAAAAAATTGAAGAATATCAAACTGGAAGATGAACTCAGAAATGCTTGGGAATTTATCAAAGCACTTCAAGATAACCTAGTTATAGCAAAGAATAAGAGAAAAGAACTACATATGCAATTGCAAAATCAAGATGATGAAGAAAAAGAAACTCTTAGAGATATTGTAGAGAAATTGAGACAAGAAAATGGTAACATGAAGAATGAGATGCAAGATTTAACCATTAGACTATGCAAAGATATTGAAGATAGAAAAAGGAATGAGGAAGATTTGGCCAGAAGACTAAATGAAAGATCAGATGAATCTCAAAGGCTTAGCTATGAAAATGATATGCTCAAAACATATTTGATTCACATGCAACATGACAAAGAGGAACTTTTGAGACAAGTTAGCACTTTGGAAAGTGAATTGATCATTGCAAATGAATACAAAGACAAATTCAAGAAGAGTTCAGATAATCTTGATTATATGTTGAAAAGTCAGAAACCTGATGGAGAAACAGTTGGACTTGGATTTGAACATGGAGAAAGTTTTGGGACTGCAAACAATCATGATCATAGCAAACCAGTAAGATAACCTAATGCTTATAAATATAATAGGAAATGCTTTAATTGCAATAAATTTGGTCATAGAGCAAATCAGTACAGATTTAGGAATAATCAGAATACAAACTCACCCACCGATCAATGTTCCAAATGCAATAAAAATGGTCATAACTCAAACAATTGCAGAATGAGTGTGAAATGCTATGTTTGTGGTAGATTTGGACATTTATCTAATCAATGCAGAACTTAAACCGGTCAAGGCTATGGAAAAGCTATTCAAAGAAACAATGTAACTTGTTATGCATGTAACAAGATTGGGCATATTGCAAAATATTGTAGAAGCAAGACTATACTGGTGAACAATAAAGGATCCAATAACAAAGGCAAAGAAAAGGTGATTGAGATTAAGCAAGAATTTTCAAAACAATGGATTAGGAAGAGAGATCAAAGAAGTGATGAATCTGTCACTGCACCGGCAGGAGATTCTTCATCCAACTAAGGAATAATCCTTAGGGGTAAGGCAGCAAATTGAAAATCATGCATTTACCCTCGGTTGATGGTAAGAAGTTATATTTCTTCTTTACCGATAGATATGTGGATTTTTTCACTTCATCAACGAGCATTTATTACAGTTTTAAGTCAATTTTTGGTTATAAAGGAATTGTAACCTCTCATTTGGACTCACCAAGCATCCAAGCATTGGAAGAGAGAAAAATTTAGGAAAGACATTCTAAAGGTAAAGAAACAAAGGTCTTTTTAGAGCATTCAAGGATTTCACAACTAAAAGGTATTTATCTTTCGCAATGGCATCTTCATCTTTTGTTCTTGAATTTGTAGCAAACCCTACTATTGTGGAAAACATTAAGCGACCTAGACCCATTTTTAAGATCATTTCTAAGATAGAAAAATAGGATGATTCTATTGGTGCATTTTCTAAAATTTCGAAGGGAGTCGCATTTACTGAAGACCCTAGGGAATACATACATTGCAACATAGAAAGTTTAGGATTTAAAGATTTGATGAACATGTACATGAATGTAATTACTAACAAGGATGGGATAGTGAAACTGGAACATAAGATAGTTGAGGAATTAGGTTTCATAGATATCCTCCATATGCCAGAATTCACATATGAAGCCATCTGCTATGTCCTTAGTAGGGTTCATGGAGAATTTATGTGGTTGGAGTCTGTATTCAAGATTACCAAGGAATTTATTGGAGTTGTTACTAGTTTACCCTCCACCGGTTCTAGACCTGACAAGAAGAAGAAAATCCGTAACAAGGAATTTATGAGCTTAACCGGAGCTACATATGACAACCGGTCACTTAGGGTTAATGACATAAAGGATAAAAATGTTAAATTTTCTAGCATGGTCATTGGATATAAAGCTGGTCATACAAATAGGTTGAATTCAGTGTCAAGTTCATGCATTCACAGTGCACATGAGATGATTATAAACAATGCAGAGATTGATATTTGTGAATGGTTGAAGGATGAATTGTTAGAAAATTTGGATAAGATAAAAGGTTATAAGAAAGGAACCTTCAAATTTGGAAATTTTTTAGTGTGTTTAATTCTTTACTTTTCTAAGGAGATCCCTAGTATGGGTCACAAGGATTTTGCCTATGATATTTCTATTGGAAAATAGATAAAGGAGGCAATCATCGGTATGGGAGCTAACAGTGATGAGTTGATTAAATAATACTTCAAGAATTTCCAAACTAAGATGAAACAGAGAGAAACAATTTACCAAAGCATTGTAGATAAATATGATAAACTAATATGCTTTCTAGTAAAGAGAGATGAAATTTGGATGGAACTAGTTAAACCCAAAACTGTATGGATTACTGAAATGGGATATGAGGTGGACTCTCACATCTTGGACTCATATGCAAAAATATTCCTAGATGCTCCACCGGAACCAATAGAGGAAATATTTGGCAATGTTGAAACAATTGAAAGTGGTGTAGCTATGATGAAGAAGAGGAAGAAAAGAGATAAATTCATAAAAGATGCTTCAAAAATGGTAAAAGAAGTTATAGAAGGGTTGATGAGTCTTGGCGGTATTACTGCTAGTATGAAAGAAAGTCAATCAGAGCAGACACTGGTAGCTCATGTTTCCCCGGTTGTTACTTCTTCTGAGACAGAAAGTGATAAAGCAGTTGAATTTAATAGAGTTGAAAGAAAGAAAAGAAAACCTTCAGTGGCACCTACTCCATCTCCCAAGAAGACCAGAACACAAAGAAAGAAACAACGGGTTGTAAGAGAGCCTAGTGGTCCAAAGAAGAAGGTAACTCCAAAGAAGAAACAAGAACCTAAGGCACCAGATACTCTCACTAGAGGAATTGGCAAATGAAATCACACAAGAAGGTAACCTTAGCAATGTGAACAAGCTTTATCATTCTTTCAAGGATTCGGATAAAGACATCATAGAAGAAAGTATAATTTCATATCTTGATATCTACAAGAAAGTTCTTATTGAGGTTGTAGATGTTTTGCCTAATGACTTGTACTTGAGGTTAGAGGCTAAAAGAATGTCGGTAATGGAATTAGATAAGAAATTAAAAGTTGAAGCATTATTGGTAGTTCACCCTGTCAATTCCCAGCAGGAGATTGATGAATTGATTGTAGAGGCCAACCAGTTAGTTTTTCTAAGTGGTCACCGATAGGTTAGCCTTATGGCAGGCCGAGTGAAAGAAATTGCAGATGAGACAACAAATAAGTGGGACATATTCTTTGTGGAAAAGGAGGAGAAAGAAGAAAAGGATAGACAGAAAATAGATGCCTTCTACAAATGTATATCAAAAGGATAAAGGTAGAGGTAAAATTGGTAGTATACTTGATATAAAGGTCAAGGATAACCTTCCTCCACCGGCACAGGACACCCCACCAATAACTGTAGAGGCACTGGTACAAACCGATAGTCAACCAGAAGAGAAGGCAGAGGAAACAACAAGAGATGATACTAATCCAGAATCTAAAGTTCTATTTACCATGAATGTGGACACACAAGACTTCAATATTGTCATGGACAAAGAGACTATAGAGGTTAAGACAGCTGATGCTACAAATATTGAGATCTCTGAGTCACCAATTAACACTGTTGACTCTCAGAGCATTGAGATACTAGCAGAAGTTGAGAAACCTGATACAATCCTAGATGCTACTCAACCTAACATTGAGAAACCAATAGAAGCACAAGAAGAAGCAGAGGTAAAATAACAAGCAAAACCTATAAATGTTGACACTCAATAGAAGGTAGAGAAACTGAAAGAGAAAGAACCTGAACATAATATAGCTGAACTGACAGTTAGCAAGGCAGAAAGTAAGGATGACAATAAGAATGAAAACAAAGTTGAAACACAGAGTGAGCAAAAGGCAAAAATAGTGAATAAAGAAGAGGTCAATGATGGAAACAAGGAAGAAGTGGTTAAGGCAATTGGACAAGTATCTAAAGAAAAGAAAGTTATTGCTGAGCCTAGCACTTCCACTATGGATTACATGCCTACAAATGTGACAAGTGTACTTCTGGATTCAATAAAGAGGATCGCAGATTGCAACACCTTAGCATTTAAGGTCATTGATGATACCTTACCTATTTTGAAAATGATTGCAATGACTTGTAAGATAGATCATATTGATGGATCTTAAGGTAAATTGGACACATTTTCCAAATTCATTGCTTCAAATATTCTAATAGTAGATAAAATAAATGAAGAGACTATTAAGGAAAGGGTGAATAAAGAAAAATGTGAATTCTTTGATAAGACTATCAAGGACTATACTGAGCATTTGATTCCTTATTACCAGTACTTAATTCCACTATTTTGGAATATAAAGAATTATATAAGGAAGCATGCAAACCTCACAACCTGACAAAAGACATTGATGAGGAGATAAGGAAAACACAAAAAGAGATTGATGATGTAGCAGATAACATGATAGGTTCTTTGGAACTTACTTCAGTTTTAGATCAAGAAATGACAGTTTTTGAGGAAAACATTGAGAAATTGGAAAAGGAAAAAGCAAGGATAAGAATGAAGGCCCGAGAGCTGAAAAATAAACTTGGTCCTAGATTGGACAACCTTATAACTCGGCGGATTAAGCTTTCTAAAGAAACAATTCAAGGAGAAAGATCACCAGAGCATCAAATGCATTATCTGACTGGTATGATCCAACAAACTAAAACCATTCTTTCTGACAACAATAAATTCATGCAGAGTCTTAATTTGATTTTGGTGGATATTTTTCAAATTGTACATAACCGGATACAGGCTATGAGGTAGAATTTTGAATTCTTTGATTCTTTTTGACATCCTTTATAATTGATGTCAAAGGGGCAGTAGTAGTGTGGAGAAAAATGTACAGATGAGATCATTTGCTCAGGGGGAGGACTCCTATTTTTGGATATCAGTTTTTGAATTTTTCTCATGAGTGTTGCCATCAATGCCAAAGGGGGAGATTGTTGGCATTCTACACTCAGATGAGAATAGTTGATGTTGTCATTGATGACAACCAACTGGTAATATGGCTCATAGGTTACACCGACAACACAAACATCATCTACTGGCACCAGGAGGCTACAAAGATTATTCTCACCAGCATCCAGTCTACATTGACAGAAGATCCTACTAGCACTCTGAGCCAACATGGAAATTATATTGTATAGCCGACATGATGTATTGTAAAGACTCATATATGTATGTGATCTTATAGGTCATTTTGTAAGTATCTAGATGGAATGTAATTAGGTAATGCAAGCGGATTATGAGAGCAAATATTTGTATATGTATTTTCATGTAATAATTTTGATGAGCGAATAAGAGTAGAGCATAGCAAAGAAAGGTTTATGGCAGAGGTATTTGACAAAGCTTAAACCAGTACTGAATCCAGCATTACAGATGCTATTTTGAGTAGTACATTTTCATTGGATTTAATCATCCAATTTTGTAGTCAGTGGGACTCCTATTTTATATTGAGAAGTGAGCTCTAGGTTGTTGGCCTTTCTGCATGTGCAGGCCCCTATTGTATCAGTAATATTTATTCATATTGGCCAGTGAGTAAATATTGTGGGTCACAAATCCCACCGAGGTTTTTCCCCTACCGGGTTTCCTCGCCAAAATATCTTTTGTTATGGTGTGCATTGATGTTGACTCTCTTATTTCTCTTTATTGCTTTATTTCTTGTTTATCGGTACATTAATTTGGGTTATAAAGTTGCAAACAAGTTTAAATCTTTGGTTAACCGGTTAGACATTGATTCACCACTCCCTCTCAGTGTCTTTGGGACTAATCAAATATCTAACATTTATTAAGTTGGATATGGCTAAAGCCTATGATAGGGTGAAATGGGCCTTTTTACAAAAGGTCTTGTTAGCTTTTGGATTTGCTAGTGAATGGGTCAGCTGGGTCATGAGTTGTGTATCCTCTACCTCTTTTTTTAGTGCTCATTAATGGGGAACCTTCTGAGTTATTCAGTGCTTCGAGGGGCCTTTGCCAAGGTGATACTCTCTCCCCATATCTCTTTATTATCATGGCTGAAGGTCTTGGTAAATTCATTAAATCTTGGGTTCAACAAGGTTTGATCCATGGTTGGGGATGGGGAGATAATTTTCCTCCATCCTCACACCTCTAGTTTGTGGATGATACTACTTTACTGGGACTGGATAGGATTAGTGAAGCAATTAATTTTAGAAGAACTCTAGATACTTATTTGGTGGCTTCAGGTCAAAGAATTAATGAAGACAAGTCATCCATCTTCTTTTTTAATACTCCTAGGCTCATCCAAAGTAGTATTGCTCACATTCTTAGATTTCAGATTGGGTCCCTCTCTATGGTTTATCTTGGGATTCCCCTAGGATTGGGACCTCAAAGAAAGGAAATGTGGTAGGGAATTCTGGAGAAGTTTCAAAAGATAGTTTACCATTGGACATATTGATGGCTCTCTTCCATTGGTAGGGCAACTCTTTTGAAATCTATTGTGCAAACCATTTGGCTATACAAAGTTTATTGTTCAAGTTGCCCCTTCTATTTTTGTTAAGGAGTTTGATTCTCTGTCTCGCCAATTTCTATGGGTTGGTAATTTTCTATTAGCTAAGTGGGGTTTGGTAAGTGGGAATCAGTGTGTAGACCTAAGTAGGAAGGTGGTTTGGGGCTCTGACCTGCAACAATAAACAATCAAGTCTTATTTGCTAAACTATATTGGAGATGGTGTACTTTCCAAGATTAGGGATGGGCAAGAATCTTGGTGCATAAGTACTTCCGATGAGTTTGTGGTTGTGATTTTCCTAGATATCCTATTATGGAGAAGGGCTCCATGATATGGGACACTCTCAAGAGAGGGGCTATGCTTATCAAGGATGGGCTCTTTTGGTTATGTAATAGGGGAATTGAAGCCTTATTTTGGTTTGACTCTTGGGATGGAAATCCTCTGATTATGTCTTAGTTTCCTCACCTTCGACCTCTTTGTGACCTATCTATTGATGCTGGATGGTGTAGGGTTCAGGACTTCAAGAAGGCAAAATATCAGGGTCAGATGGAGATTTACTGCTGGAAAGATCCACAAGAATGGTCGGTAGGTGGTTTTGAAGAGAATCTTCAGGAGCTTGCTGGAATTCTTGTTGGGAGATTTTGCAGCTCCCTTATGGGGAGTGATACTTTGGCCTGGTGTCCTGATCTGAAGGGCATATTTTCAGTTTCTTCAGGGTACCTTGAGTTGGATAGAAAATTGTATGGTAGAGAGGGTATCACCTGGTGGAAATAGGTATGGAATAGAGTCTCTTGGCCGAAATGCAATTTCTTACTCTATTTGGTGGCCCAGAATAAATTTTTAACCTGGGATAACCTATGTAAACGTGAATTTTAGGGGCCCTTAACATGTATTATGTGTAAAAACAATGCTGAGAGTGTTTCTCATATGCTCTTTTAGTGTTCCTACTCAAGGGAGATTTGGCATTTTTGGTGGGGGATCTGGAACCATGCTTGTGTTCATCATACCTCTCTAGTGGATTTTTGGGACAATATGGGTAGACCCCCTACTCAGACACCTCTCCTTCAGATTGCTTGTGCTATTGGTCCCTCGTTGATCATCTAAAATTTATGGCTTGAGAGGAATCAAAGGATCTTTTAGGGGGTGGCTTCAAATAGTTGGCTTGATCATCTAAAATTTATGGCTTGAGAGGAATCAGAGGATCACCTATGTTATTACATGCAAAAAATTTGAAAGGAGATTTTACTTCATATTTACTTCCTAATGGACCTCTAGGTATCCTTCTAGTAAATAGGGCTTCAAGTTGCTCAAGCTCCTCATCTTCTTTCTTGATCTCTTCCAATTCCTTTGCATACAAAACTTTCTAATCTTGCTTGCAGATTGATGATGTAGATGCCTTAAATGAAGTATCAACCTTTTTAGCTCCAGGAGGACCAAATTCTTCAAGCTCAAAAGCAGATATATTCCCAACAAGAGTATCTCTATTGACAAAAGAATTAGGCATGGTTCTTAGCTCATTAATTGCAGTTACCTTCATGCTATATGTCAGTGGCAAAACCCTTAACACTTTTGAAAAAATCTCTTCTTCGCTCGAAGATCCACCACAACACTAAATTCCCAATACAATTTCATTAACCCTTTTCATGAATGCAGAAATTATTTCATCTTCTTCCATCTTCAATCTTTTATATCTTACCTAGTAACATTCAATTTTTGTAATTTTAATAGTAATATCACCTTCATTCAGAGTCTCCAACTTGTCCCACATAACTTTTGCTAATGATTTGTCTGATAGTCCCATTATTTGCTGACCTGATAAGGTGCTTAAGAGGGCTTATCTAGCTCTAAAGTCATTCTAAATGTTCTTATCCAAGTTTGTCGGTGTAGGAAGGCCAGATGCCAGATTATGAGTATAACCATTTTGAGTTATTTCCCAAATTTCCTTTCCAATGCATCTTAAATGAGTCTCCATCCAAATATTCCATGCTTCATAGTTTGTTCCATCAAGCCTAGGGCTATCCTTCTGGAAAACATGATTTGAACTATTAGTTGCTATAGGATCTTCCTCAAGTGGTTAAGCTTCTGCAAAAAGAGGACCAGGCTCTGATACCAATTGTTAGGATAACCGATGAACAACTAAGTGGGGGGTGATTCATTTGTTAATAGATTACGTGAGTTAAAGCACTTAAAACCTTATACCGGTATAACTGATTAAGAATTAAAGCATAAATGAAAACCAAAGAATCAATACCATACAACCATAACAAAAACACCATGATTTGTAGATGGAAAACCTCAACGAGGAAAAACCATAGTGGGAAACCCTAACCACAGTCAGATGATACTTTTGTAACAAGTATACGATTACAATAGGGTCCTACACATGCAAGAAGGCACACTACCTAGAGTGCACTAATCATTACAATGGAGTCTCACTGACTACAGAGATGTCAACCACCTCAAGATATTTGGATTACAATCTAGAGAGAAGAACTGTCGATGATAGCATCAAACATGTTAGATTCCAGTTCTGGCTAAGCTCAATACCAGAGGTCTACAAACTCTTACATAAACCCAACTTCATCACCTATGATCAACCAAATCCTCTGCATAAATGATTATTACATTATCTGCTCCTTTCCATGATCTACAATGAGATCTTATATACATTTATACCTACCCGGAACCTAACCAATTAGGTCGGCCACACAAATGATAATACAATAGATCCATTACATAATCTTGAAGAGAAATCATAACACATGTCACCCTAAGGCCAAACAAATATCATCCAATCGATAAAACATCCCACAAGCATATCGAAGGATCCACCAACACATTTCATGCGAATTGGTCCATAACCTAGATAGCACCAGACCTAAATTAGATCCACACACGCCAAGGCAATGATAGGTCAATCAATCAAGGCACGAACACGATCACCATTAGCATCCTCAATCCCTTCTAGAAGTTGCAGCAATGCCACTTATACATAATATCAAAGATCTTAAATAAAGCTTTGTCGGTGAAACCCTTATCGGATCAATAAAGCAAGCTTACTAGAACATAATATAGCATCTAATCATCAAGTCAATACCAATTGACTAAAACATACTTTAGAAGTATATGAATCATCCATACAAACATATTCCACCATCTAGATCATATCGGTGGCAATCAATTGATTATATTCCAATCCATTCCACCTATTAGAAGCTGATAAACAACCATAACAACAAGTGTTGACATCAATGAAAAAACATCAATGCAACACATTATACTTTCCATCATATGGCTAAAAGTTACCACTCCAATTGTATGAACATTGGGAGGAATTGAAGCTTGTGGTCTATCTTGTAATCTTGTAGTGATCCTGTGTTCTGCGATAGTCTTTAATATCTGAGATTCCTTTATCTTTGCATCTAGCTACCTTTTAAGCTCCTGAGTATTGATTGGTGTTTTTGTTGGTATTATATTGTCATTGATATCAACCAGCAAGTATGTCAACTAGTATGCAATATATTGTTACTGGCATTGGAGACTGTTGGCATGTTGGTGTCAATCGGTAAGTGCAGTCTGATATAACATGACCTAACCAGCAAAATAGTAAAGTGCACAATATGAAGGTTAACCAGTTAGTTTATACTGGTAACATGTTCGATTGGTGACCAAAGTTGAACCAACACAATCAAGTGAGTTGGATGCTAACAGAGATGTCACATGGACTCCAGGTGGCAAACGTGCAGTGGTAGGTGATTGGTGCATCAACGAGGTAGTTGCTGACTAAGTCCATATTAATGTCGACTGCGAAAATCACAGATCAGTTGCAAAGGATTGTGGCTCAAGCAGATCAAAGAGAAAATATTTTATTCTTTAACATCATGATCGAAGCAGGATATTTGATCATCTAGTTGATCTAGAGAAACAAACTGGTAGGTCATTTATTATCAACAAAATAAAGACTGATGAACTGAGTCTAGTATGCTAAATATAGTAAACATTCATAGAAATAATAAAAGATGATAGAGATTTTTTTTGTACTATTTCAAGTTATCATTTAAATAAATATGAGATTTGATTTTATTTAGATCAAGCTCGGTGAAGAAAACCCTAAGCGTGTGAAGTTTGAGTATTTTTATTTTTGGCGGGAAAGCATATATATAAATATGTAGATCAAAAACTTAAGCATGTGGAGAGAGTATGTGTGATGGGAGATTTATGATACAGTGAATCTCTGCAAGGAAAGAGTTGATTAGTCTCAGTGAGATAGAAAATATTGAAGCGACTGAGTATTTGAGAAGAAACTGTAAGGAAGGTTTAGTCGGCAAGGGTTAAGGTAACTGGTAAACTGTTACAAAGGTTAAGAGTTTGTTAAACTGGTAGTGTCTAAACCGGTAAGATAGAAACAAAGAGTGAAGGAGTGCAAAGTGAGTTTCAAAGAAGATCCGGCAAGGCTAAAACCCAGTTGTAGAAGGTTCAAAAAGGACGAAAAAAAGACCGGTAGAAAAGAAGTAGTGTGGCAAATAAGAGTTTGACTGACATAGTGAATAGTTTCTAGGTGTTACAAAACTCATTTGTAACCAAGTGTTTATCTTTGTATTGATTTTATATCTCATTGTATCTCACTGAGTGGGTGCTTGGTGCAGGGGTTGGTGATCCTTGAGTTGGTTCTCAAAATAAAATAGGGGTTGGTGCTCCTTTGGGTAGGTTCCCATAAATTGCTAGGGGTTGGTGCTCCTTAGGTTGGTGCCCTAAACATTATAAAACTGTTATTACACTGTGAGGCTGGATTGGAGTAGTAGATCTCCAGAAGCATTTCTCACTGAGATTTTTCCCACATTGGGTTTTCCTCGTATATCCAGTGTTATGTGATGTGATTTTGTGTGTGATTGCTTGTTATTGCTTTTATTATCCTACCGGTTGCACACATTGTTTGAAATTGTTTATAATCACTAATTCACCCTCCCTTTCAGTGATATCTTATGTTCTACAATTGGTATTAGAGGCTTAGGTTCCATGTTTGTCAAATCTTTCTTTAGCTTGGGTAGATTCTAGTTTAATAATACAATGGTAAGGAATGAATCCTCCTCCTCCAAAGATCCCATGTTTGATGGTACCAACTATGCCTTCTAGAGAAAAAGAATTGAAACTTATCTGTCCTCCCTAGGTTTTGATTTTTGGATGTCTATGGACAAGAATCTCCCCCTTTGGCATTGATGGAAACACTAGATATGAAAAACATACAAGTGCCAAGAAAATGCCAAACAAGTCTCCCCCAATGGAAGACCACCAACAATCTCCCATGAAATGATATAGCAATGAAGTTCTGAACCAAAACTGAATCAAAAAGACCAAATACTGTCAAACTCCCCCTAAGGAGTGCAATCAATAAATAGAAATGGTTTTTCACATATATTCCTCCCCCTTTGACAACAATGTCAAAGAATCAAACAGAATAAATAAGTCTAAAACTCAAGGTTGACTACTCCCCCTAAGGAGTAGCACTGATTCATCAATTCGGAGCAAAAGGTAGCTCTGATAATGCATACCAGACTGATGCACAACTGCATCAATTAAGTCTCTACCAGAGGGGTAGAAACCCCCAATCTATCTCTAAAATACTCAAATGATTCCTGAGACAAAGGTTTAGTGAAGATGACCGCTATCTTCTCTTTAGTATTCACATAAACCAATATGACTTCTTTTGCTTCCACCTTTTCCTTCAAAAGGTTATACTTGATTGATTTGTGCTTAGTCTAGGAGTGAAATACTAGATTCTTTGATATGTCAATAGCTGCAAAGTTATCACAATGGATAACTATTGGATCATTGCAAGTCACTTGTATATCCTTCAACATCTACTTCATCCACAAAACTTGAGTACAATTGGTTGTTGCTGCAACATATTTAGCTTTAGCAATAGATAAAGAAATGCATGTCTGTTTCTTGTTGATCCATGAAACTACCTTCTTCCCAAGGAAGAATGCTCCACCGGAAGTGCTCTTTTGGTCATCAACATCACCTTTCCAATCTGCATTTGTATATGCACATAAATTAAAGTCACTATCTTTGGGGTACCATAAACCATACTCCCTTGTTCCTTGCAAATAGCGGAATATCCTTTTTATTGCACTTTTATGATTTTCTCTTGGATTACTTTAAAATCTTGATACAATACTGACTACATTCATTATATCCAGTCTAGTCTGAGTTAAATATAGCAAACCACCAATCATGGATTTATATCTTGTAGAATTTACTGAAGGGGATACATCCTTAATTGACAATCTTTCACTTGTAACCATAGGAGTACTCACCGGTTTAGAATTCTCCATAGCAAATTTCTTCAACAATTCCCTTAGATACTTAGTTTGACAGATAAAGATACCTTTGTCAGTCTGAGTAATCTGCAAACCTAGAAAAATCTTATTTCTCCAATCATATACATTTCAAATTCACTCTGCATATTGTCAGAAAATTCCATGCACACTTTTTCTTCATGTCCAAAAAACAAATACTTCAATAATTAGAATATCTTCATTACTGATCTTATAATTCAGGTTACTGTTAGAATTACCTTTTATAAAATTAAGCTTCAAAATGTACTTATCCAACCTTGCATACCAAGCTCTAGGAGCATGTTTTAGTCCATATAGGGCTTTCCTTAATCTGCAAACCATATTTATGCAATCTTTTAGTAAAAATGCATCTGGTTTCTCAATAAAGACTTCTTCTTAAAGTTCTCCATTCAAAAATGCACACTTAACATCCATTTGATAGACCTTGTAGTTCTTATAGGTTGCATAAGCAAGAAATAGTCTAACAACTTCAATTCTAGCTACCAATGCAAAAGTTTCACCATAATCAATTCCTTCCTTGTGAGAATATCCTTTGCAGACCATTCTAGCCTTGTTTCTTACAACTTGTCCATCCTCATTTAGTTTTTTTCTAAAAACACATTTAGTTCCAATAACATTCTTATTTTTAGGTCAGGGAACTAAAGTCCAAGTATTTTTCTTTTCTATCTAATCTAATTCATCTTCCATAGCTTCCATCCAACATTCATCTTTACAAGATTCAACTATGGATGCCAGTTCAATCTGAGAAATGAAACATACCTCTTGACTTGCCAATATTCTCCTTGTCATAGCTCCCATGTTTTTGTCTCCAATGATTTGATTTTCAGAATGATTTAGCCTTACATACCTTGGTGTTTTCTGATTTTCAGGTTCTCTGTGTTGCTCTTCAGTTATAGTTGAGTTTTCTAATGATGTTGAGGTAACTGGTTCAGTATTTTGTTCTTGTATAGGCACTATCGGTTCGGTTATGATTATTTCCACTGTTGGTTCACTATCATAAGATTTAGCTTGGTCTTTGTACTGCTCATCCACTTTCACATTAGCACTCTCCACAATTCTCTGCAATCTTCTATTATAACATCTATATGCTTTTCTTTTGGTTAAAAACCAAGAAAGATTCCTTCATCACATCTAGGGTCAAACTTTACAATGGAATCATCTCTTTTGATATAGCACTTACTTCCAAAGATTCTGAAATATTTAAGAGTAGGGGAATGACCAAACCATAATTCATAACGTGTCTTACCAATATCTCCTTTGATATGAACTCAGTTGAATGTATAAACTGCTTTACTTACTACTTCTCTCCAGTAGATATGAGGAAAATTATCTTCCATCATCATGCTTTTGGCTGCATCCAAAATGGTTATGTTCTTTCTTTCCATAATACCATTCTGCTAAGGTGTCTCGGGTGCAGATAAATGTCTCCTAATGCCATTTTTCTCACAATAGTTATTGAACTCACTGGATGTGAATTCACCACCTTGATCTAATCTCAGACACTTGATTTTCATTCCTGTCTCTATCTCAACCATAGCTTTAAAGACCTTAAATTTCTCAAAGGCATGAGATTTCTCCCTTAGAAAAGCAACCCACATCATTCTAGAATAGTCATCAATGATTAACATAAAATATCTATCACCTTGAAAGCTTCTTGTATTAGCAGGACCGCATAGGTCGGTATGAAACAAATCAAGAACTTTATTAGATTTATTGGGTATTCTCTTAAAAGAAGTTATGATTTGATTACCCATTTGACATTCTTTACATACTGGATCATGAGGCCTCACACTCCTAGGTAAATCTCTAACTGCCTTAGTTTAACTGATCTTTACAATGCAATCAAAATTTACATGACACAACCTCTTATGCCATAGCCAACATTCATCAATATGTGCAATCAAACATTTCTTTTCACCGAAGTTCAAATGAAAGATGTTATCTTTTGTCTATGTACCAGTTGCAATCTCCAAACCTGTTTTGCTAATGATTTTGCACTTTCCATCCTTGAATTGTAATTCAAATCCTATGTCTACCAATTTTCCTACATTCAAAAGATTATTCTTTAGACCTTCAACATAATAAACATTATTAGTGTTATGCTTACCATCCAATGAAATGGTTCCTCCTCCTTTAATCATGCATGCCTTGTTATTACCAAATCTGACTTGACCACCATCAAATTCTTGCAGGGTTAGAAACTTTCCTTTGTCACCTATCATATGATAATAACATCCACTATCTATTACCCATTCATCTATGTCTTCAACTTATGTTGCAAGGGCCTTTTACTCATTCTTGATAACTTGTTCTGGATAATCTTCCTTCATAACATAAAATACCCAATCTTTTCCATTGCTAGATCCACTAGCTGAATCTCCTGTCGGTTCTTATTTTGAGTCATCAGTTACTCCTTCGTCATTAGCATAGTAGTATAATTTATTTATTTTTATTTCCTGTACTTATGCTTGATCTGATATTCAGGATTAGGCTTAAAAGATCTTCTTGCTCTTTCTTCCAATTTTGAATTCCTTTTAGGACATCTAGATGCAAAATGACCTATCTTATTACATGCAAAACATTTGAAAGGAGATTTTACTTTATACTTACTTCCTAACGAACCTCTAGGTATCCTTCTAGCAAATAGGGCTTCAAGTTTCTTAAGATCTTCATCTTCTTTCATGATCTCTTGCAATTCCTTTGCATACAAAACTTTCCAATCTTGCTTGCTAAATGATGATGTAGATGCCTTAAATGAAGTATCAACCTTTGTAGCTCCAGGAGGACCAAATTATTAAAGCTCAAAAGCAGATATCTTTCGAACAAGAGTATCTCTATTGAAAGAAGAATTGGGCATGGTTCTTAGCTCATTAATTGCAGTTACCTTCATCTTATATATCAGTGGAAAAACCCATAACACTTTTGAAAAAATCTCTTCCTCGCTCAGAGATCCACCACAAAACTAAATTTCCAATCGGCTGTAACCGGTAAACCCTATCAGTTGTTAAACCCTAATCAATCAAGTTTGTTGGTTTATTATCTGATAAGCGATAATGATGGAGACACGTGTAATAATTGTATAAGGATATGTTCAAATTGTTTTGGCGCGTTTATTTTTGTCTAGGGAAGGAGCAAAGTGGATTGCATCTAATGCACAATGCATGATGAGTTACAAAGTCCGATGAAGCGGTGATCATGGAGCGGTTGGAATTTCCTTGAAGAATGTAAAGAGATTGTCATATTTTCTAATGGTCAAGATTGTATTGACTTGTTTGTAATCTTGATGATGAGAATTAGGTTTTTGCTATGCTACCGACCTAATTGATTTCTATTTAAGGTTGATGAAGTTGTTTGTAAAGGTCGTTGGGAAGATTAATGAAAACCTATTAAGTGTGTAGTTACCTAACCAGTGAACGGATCTGCACTTTGAGTGAAGGCAGATTGAAGCTTAGAAGGATTTGATCAAGCAAATATAGTGCTACTTAGACATATCAAGAAAAGTTGTTGTTTTCTAACAATTACAACAGAAGTGAAATCCCTTAACTGTGTAATCTCTAAGAAGCTTGGTTACTTATTAAATCCTCTAACAAGGTGGTCCAATAGCTTGGATTCTTAAATCCTCCAGCGAGGTTACTCCTAACAAGGTATTGTGCTTTACATTAAGGCATATTTGTAAATCCATTAACAGGGTGATTCCTAATCGGAATTAGTTCTTAACAGGACTTATTGTAAATCTTAAACAGGCTTGGCTCCTAATAGGGCAAACTTCACAAGAGTTCAGATAGCTATCCTTGTGATTCTCATCTCACCATGGTTTTTACCTATTTGGGTTTTCCACGTATAAACGTTTGTGTCAATTGGTGAATGGTTTTGTGGTTATGATCTTATTTATTGATGTGGTTAATTTCTGATAAGGCATGTTAAGTAGAAGCATTGAGAGATGAATATGTTGAGTTATGATTAAGCATTGTTGGTGTTTACAAGATTGAATTTGTTTACTGTTAAAGTTGTCATTACAGTTAAACCAGTTGATGTCAAGTATTCTTATGAATATTGATCTTGACTGAGATATGTTTACTTTGTTTGACTGAGTTTGAGTTTGGGAACTTTGTATCAGTTTTTCAATATACTGATTCACCCCCCCCTCCCCTCAGTATTCTACCAGATACTTATTCTTTCATCATACCATCAATTGGTATCAGAGCATCTTAGGTCCTCTTAATCTAAAAGCCTAATAGCTTGAGGAAAATATCTTGTATATCATGATGAAGAAAGAAGATCCAATGTTCAACAAAGATAACTATAGAATATGGAGTGATAGAATGAAGATTTACATTAAGATTCTTGGTAGTTAGTATTGGGATCATATAGAAAATAAGTATACTACACCTACTGGACTCCTGACTGATGATTAGAAGAAAGAACAACAAGAAAATCACTAGGCATTAGAAGCTATTATCAATTCCCTGTTTGATGTTGAATATGTAGATGTTCATGGTCTTGAAACTGCATATGAAGTATGAAAGAAATTAGATAGATTTATAGTAGTGATGAACATATTAAGATTGCCAAAAAGTAGAGTTTAAGAAGAAATTTTGATGACATGAGAATGTCTGAAGGTGAGAACATCCAGTAGTATGGTCAACGGATTAAAGAGATAGTTGGTGAGATAAAGACTATAGAAGGGAAAGTGGAAGATGCCACAGTAATCAGTAAGGTACTAAGAACCCTTCTACCAGTCTATGCTATCCAACTTGCATCTATTTAGGAGCTGAAATCCATTGACAAGACAAGGGTAACTCTTGAATCTATTATTGGCAAAGTAACTGGTTTTGAACTAAATGGCTATGATGGTAGTGTACAAAAATCAGAATCTACATTTAGAGCTTTTGTCTCTAACCCATCTATGAGAAGAAGTAGAGAGACTAGCCATACCTATGAATCTAGATCCAACAAAAATGTTGAAGATGAAGATAGCTTAGTGGAACTTGAAGCATTGTTGGCAAAATGACTGCCTAGAGGCATTGGTAAATATAGAGGTAAGCTACCTTTAAATTTTTTTGCATGCAACAAGATTGGTCATAGAGCAGCAAATTGCCCTAATGGTGAAAATGAATACAAGAGAGACAAATTTAAGAAGTATAAGGGTAAAGGTAAGAGAGATTGTCTTGTAGCTATTGACAGTGGTATTACTGATGAAGAATCTGATGATGATGCTAGTGAAGATATTGTGTTTGTAGCTATTAAGGAAGAAATATCATATCAGAAGGAACTAATATCTAGAATGGATAACTCTGATGATTGGATCATTGATAGTGGTTGTTCACATCACATGACCGGTGATCAAAGCAAATTTCTTTCTCTAAAGGAATTTGATGGCGGTGTTATTAGATTTGGCAATGACTCACCCTGTATGGTTAAAGGTAAGGGAGTTGTTTATCTTAATGGAAAGAGAAGTGCTAACAATGTCTATTGGGTTGAAGGCCTAAAGAAATTTTTTTTAAGTGTGTCACAACTTAATGACAGAGGATACCCACTGGAGTTTAGAAATGGAATGTGCAAAATCTTTGACAACAAAGGTGAATTGATTGTAACCAAGAAATAGACCAGAGGTAATCTTTTTCATCTCAATCCTAAAGTTAGAAAATGTTTGATTGCAAAAATGGATGATAGTTGGCTTTGGCATAGGAGATTTTGTAATATAAATTTTGACAATATTGTTAAAGTAAGCAAGTCTAAGACAGTAAGAGGTCTGCCTTAGCTAGACAAACCGGTTAATGCTTTTTGTAAAGAATGTCAACTAGGAAAGATGACTTCTTCAACTTTTAAGAGAAAGTCCTTCTCAGCAGAGCACTTGTTAGATTTGGTTCATACAAATCTATGTGCACCAATAAGAAAAAGAAGAATTCAAGGTGACAGATACTTCAAGATCTTCACTGATGATTGCTCAAGGATGATGTGGGTCACATTCTTGAAGGACAAGAATGAAGCTTTTGGTAAATTCAAGGCATTCAACCTTAGCTGAGAAAGAGAGTGGAAAAAATATAAAATGTCTAAGAATAGATCAAGGCAGTGACTTCACTTCTGCAGAGTTCACTAAATATTGTAATGGTAATGGTATCAAGCGACAACTTTCTGCACTAAGGACACCACAATAGATTGGTATAGAAGAGAGAAACAGCCAGTCAGTGGTTGAAGCTTCTAGGAATATGTTGATACAAGGAGGTGTATCAAAAACATTTTGGAAAGAAGCTGTAAGTGTAGCTATGTACACAATGAACCGAGTTCTGGTGAAAAGAGGTAAGGACAAGACCCCATATGAGTACTGGTATGGGAGATCACCCGATGTTAGCTATTTTAAGACATTTGGAAGAAAATGTTTTATTAAAAGAGGTGATTACATAAGCAAATTTGAAGCTAAGAGTGATGAAGGCATATTTCTTGGCTATTCCACCAAGAGTAAGGCCTATAAATTCTTCAACAATCAGACACAGAAAATTGTTGAGAGTGTTGATGTTCGTGTAGATGAATGTCCTGAAATTTAAGAAGGAACCAGTTCTAAGAAAAAGGATGAAGATCCTTGCACTTTTCTTTTGGAACCTGAAACTGTTAAATTAGAAACCGGTAAAGCAAATCCTGATGTACTTGTTCAACCAGAACAAATAAATTCAGAGGAAGATGATAATGAAGAAGCTGAACTTGAAGAGAATGATCTTGTTATTCCTAGTTATGTGAGATTGAATAATAGTCTTGAACAGGTAATTAGGGATAAGGATGTTGGTGTACTAACTAGGATA
Organism: Cryptomeria japonica; assembly: GCF_030272615.1. NCBI lineage: Eukaryota > Viridiplantae > Streptophyta > Pinopsida > Cupressales > Cupressaceae > Cryptomeria > Cryptomeria japonica. The sequence continues at coordinate 173,489,131 of NC_081409.1, forward strand.
ATAAGAGAGAACTCTTGCATGATCTCTAGTTTTGAACCTAGAAGTGATAAGGAGGCATTTGTTGTTGATCATTGGGTGAAAGCTATGGAGGAGGAATTGGATCAAATTGAGAAGAACAACACTTGGAGCCTCGTATCTTGACCGGTAAACAAGAATGTTATAGGTACTAAATGGGTGTTCAGAAACAAATTAAATGAAGATGGTGTTGTAGTTCGTAACAAGGCAAGACTAGTATGAAAAGGTTATGCGCAAGAAGAAGGAAAGGATTATAGAAAAAAATTTGCACCAGTAGCAAGACTAGAAGGTGTCAGAACATTGCTTGCATTTGCCACTCATAAGAAGTTCAAGGTATACTAGATGGATGTTAAGTCTGCATTCTTGAATGGAATACTGGAAGAAGAGGTTTATATAGAGCACCGTGATGGTTATGCAATGACAGATAAGGAAGACATGGTATCCAAATTTCATAAAGCCCTCTATGGATTAAAGTAGGCACCCAGAGCATGGTATGAATGGCTTCATACTCATTTGATGAAGATAGGCTTTGCTATAACCAATGATGACAACAACATTTATCTCAAGTCTGAAGGAGATGAAATACTAGTCAGTGAAGTATTTGTAGATGACATTATATTTGGAGGTAATAATGACATGAGTAATTGTTTTGTAGATGAAATGAAGAATGAATTTGAGATGTCATTAGTAGGGGAAATGAATTTTTTCATAGGCTTACAGATACAATAGATGAAGAACGTGTTGGAATTTTTTATGATTATGTTGTGATTGTCATTGATCGACACACACTTGCTATGAGATCACTTTTTGTATGTATGAGTTATGCTCAACTGGTATTTGTTTCAAACCTGTATTATGTTATAGTCTTTAGACTATCGGTGTCTTGCAGAAAGTGTTTACCAATCTCAAGTGGCATGAGGACCTCAAGCGGTTCGAGGATCTCAAGCGGAATGGAGCAAAGGAACTAGAAGCCGAAGTTATCATTTTCCCAGTCTTCATTTCTGTCAACCGGTAATCTGCTAAACCAGTATTACTCTGAGTTACCAACCGGTAATCTATTTAATAGTCAAACTGGTATTACTCTGAGTTGCCAACCGGTAATCGGTAAAGTTGTATAAACCGGTAATACTCTGTGATGAGTTACCAACCGGCATATCTTTGTGATGAGTTACCATCCACCGACACTTTGACGATGATTTTGTGTTGTGTTACCAAATGTGTCTAGATACAATGAACATAGGAACTTGCAATGTAATCCTATTGGACTGACATAAAATCAGATTCCTTTTAAGGACATCATGTCTAGGGTTTTAGTGTGTATGTAGTAGTTAGGGTTTGTAGTGGTTGATGAGTTCTTGTATGTGCGATCTTAACAGAAAAGATCTAGTCTGTGTGCTGAAATAGAGTGTGGATTTACTGAAGATTGAAGTAATGCTGAAATGCATTAGCAATGAGCTATCATGGATCTAACCAAGCAGACTGTGCTATTTGCTAGATCATTCACTTGTTGATTACTCACATCTTTGACAAGTTAGAAACCCTTAACCGGGTAGGCCCATAAAAGCCTTTGTAAATCCTCTAACAAGGTGATTCACATCTGTGGATCTAAAATCCTCTCACAAGGTAGTCTTTAATCGAACTTATCTCCTAACAGAGATTGAGATTCCTAACAGGATTTGTTCTAGCAAATAACATTGTATGACCTTAACCGCTCTGACCTTAACCGGTCTGGTTACTATTCTACAGATAGTTACTTGTGAGTTTCATCTCACCGTGGTTCTACCCATTTGGGTTTCCAAGTCAGAATCTCTTGTGTTATGTTGATTGTGCTTCTGTGGGTGAATGCCTTACTTACTATTTGGTTTGCATTTGTGTTAACTGGTTTGTTAGTTAAACTGCTATACCAGTTTACTGCTAGATTGATAAAGTGTTTGAGTTCAGTAATTTTTTGTATACTAATTCACCCCCCCTCTTAGTATTCATCAGAATGGTATTTTTATTACTCAATCCAAGTATGTGAAAGAGGTTTTGAAGACTTTCGGTATGAGTGACTGTAAACCAGTTGGAACCCCAACAGTTACAGGTTATAAATTGTCCAAGGAAGATGCATCTAAGTCTATAGATGAAAAGGAATATAGGTCAATGATTGGAAAATTACACTATGTTGTTCACAATCAACCGGATATTGCCCATGCAATTGGTATTGTTTCTAGATTTCAAAAGAATCCAAAGGAGGCACATTTGATGGCAACCAAGAGAATTTTTAGATATCTGAAAGGTACCGTTGACTATGGGTTATGGTATCTATATGGTAGAAATTTTGATTTGAAAGCATACACAGATGCTGATTGGGGATGAAATATTGATGACCGGAAGAGTACTACCGATGGAGCATTCTTTCTAGGAGGAAGGCTAGTTTCATGGAGTAGTAAAAAGGAGAGTTGCACTTCACAGTCTACTGTTGAAGTTGAATATGTAGCAGCTTATATGAGTTGCACACAAGCTATGTGGATGAGGCACATTTTGGAAGGTTTGAAGATGGAAATCTTAGAACCAATAAATATTTTGTGTGACAATACAAGTGCTATAAACATTTCCAAAAATCTTGTTTTGCACACAAGGACTAAGCACATTGAATTGAAATATCACTTCTTGAGGGAGAAAGTTCAAAGTAAAGATGTTATCTTGGAGCATGTTTCTACCAAGGAGCAACTTGCAGATATATTTACCAAACCTTTGCCTAAGACCAATTTGAAGTATCTTAGAAGTCAATTGGGGGTTGTCCCTCTTCATGAAGTTAGTTGAGCATGATGTTGATTGCATCAGTCCTTGAACCACTTGCAGAAATTTTACATGGATTGATGAAGAAGTGGATGTATTCCACAAGGGGAGCATCAAGTTGCAGAATGATGTTGATGCATAGTGAGAGCATAATTACATGTTTTAATTTCACTTTGGCATTGTTGTCAAAGGGGGAGAATAATTATGTGATCCGGGAAAAGAATTATGTGTCTGATTAGGTGAACCAGCGTTAGGTTGAAGATAGATAGAGCAAGGTGAATACTTAGTAATGTAAACCAGGATTCCTATTCACCAATCTTAGCAGAAATCAGAGGCGTTGATATTTGTATTGCCATGAATGCCAAAGGGGGATATTGTTGGCATTTTGAGTGTGTTGGTATTTTTCATAGAGATTGCATTAATGATATGTTGTCATTGATGTCAATTGAACCGGTAATGGTATTCATGCTATTGTTGATATTGTTATTTTTGATATTGGCGAGCAACCGGTAAGAAGAGCTTTGTGGAAGATGTTGTAAATCGGTATGTAAAGTTTGTGAGTTGAACCAGTGAGCCAGTGTAAAGGGTTAAACCTTTCTATGTAATGTAACCGGTAAACCCTATCAGTTGTTAAACCCTAACTAATCAAGTTTGTTGGTTTATTATCTGATAAGCGGTAATGATGGATACACGTGTGATCATTGTATAAGGACATGTTCAAATTGTTTTGGTGCATTTGTTTTTGTCTAGGGAAGGAGAAAAGTGGATTGCATCTAATACATAGCACATGATGAGTTACAAAGTCCAATGAAGCCATGATCATGGAGCGGTTGGAATTTTCTTGAAGAATGTGAAGAGATTGTCATGATTTCTAACGGTCAAGATTGTATCAACTTGTTTGTAATCTTGATGACGAGAATTAGGTTTTTGTTATGTTACCAACCTAATTAATTTCTATTTAAGGTCGATGAAGTTGTTTGTAAAGGTTGTTGGCAAGATTGATGAAAACCTATTTAATTGTGTAGTTGCCTAACCAGTGAATGGATCTGCACTTTGAGTGAAGGTAGATTGAAGCTTAGAAGGATATGATCAAGCAAATGTACTGCTACTCAGACAAATCAAGAAAACTTGTTGTTTTCTAACAATTATAGCAAAAGTGAAATCCCTTAACTAGGTAAGCTCTAACAAGCTTGGTTACTCATTAAATCCTCTAACAAGGTGGTCCATTAGCTTGGATTCTTAAATCCTCCAGTGAGGTTAATCCTAATAGGGTATTGTGCTTTTCATTAAAGCATATTTGTAAATCCCTTAACCGGGTGATTCCTAACTGGAATTAGTTCTTAACATGACTTATTGTAAAGATTTAACAGGCTTGGCTCCTAACAGGGCAAACTTTAGAAGATTTTAGATAGCTATCCTTGTGATTCTCATCTCACCGTGGATTTTACCTATTTGGGTTTTCCACATATAAACATTTGTGTCAAGTGGTGAATGGTTTTGTGGTTATGATCTTATTTGTTGATGTGGTTAATTTATGATAAGGCATGTTCAGTAGAAGCATTGAGAGATGAATATGTTGAGTTATGATTAAGCATTGTTGGTGTTTACAAGAATGAAGTTGTTTACTGTTAAAGTTGTGATAACAGTTAAACCAATTGATGTCAAGTATTCATATGAATATTGATCTTAACTAAGATATGTTTACATTGTTTGACTGAATTTGAGTTTGGGAACTTTGTATCAGTTTTTCAATATACTGATTCACCCCCCCTCTCAGTATTCTACCAGATACTTATTCTTTCATCATACCATCACTTCCATGTTCAAGCTTTCATATCTTACCCAGTAATATTCAAGTTTTATAATTTTAACAATAAGATCACCTTCATTCAAAGTCTCCAACTTGTCCCACATAACTTTTGGTGATGATTTGTCTGATAGTCTCATGATTTGCTAATCTGATAAGGTGCTTAATAGGGCTTCTCTAGCTCTACAATCATTCTCAATGTTCTTGTCCAAGTCTGTCGGTGCAGGAAGGCCAAATGTCAGATAATGAGTATAACCATTCTGAGTTATTTCCCAAATTTCCTTTCCAATGCATCTTAAATGAGTCTCCATCTGAATCTTCCATACTCCATAGTTTGTTCCATCAAGCCTAGGGCTCTCCTTCCGAAAGACATGAGTTGAACTATTAGTTGCTATAGGATCTTCCTCAAGTAGTTAAGCTTCCGCAAAAATAGGACTAGGCTCTGATACCAATTGTTAGGATAATCGGTGAACAACTAAGAGGGGGGGGGGGGGGGTGAATTAGTTGTTAACAGATTACGTGAATTAAAGAACTTAAAACCTTATACTGGTATAACTGATTAAGCATTAAAGAATAAATGAAAACCACAGAATCAATACCATACAACCATAACACATAACACCATGATTTGTATGTGGAAAACCTCAATGACGAAAAACAACGGTCTGAAACCCTACCCACAGTCAGATGATACTTCTGCAACAAGTATTTGATTACAATAGGGCATTGCACATGCAGAAAGGTACACTGCCTAGAGCGCACTACTCATCACAATGGAGTCTCACTGACTACAGTGATGTCAACCACCTCAAGATATTTGGACTACAATCCAAAGAGAAGAACTATCGATGATAGCATCAAACATGGTAGATTACAATTTTGTTTAAGCTCATTACCGGAGGTCTAAAACCTCTTACATAAACCCAACTTGATCACCTATGATCAACCAAATCCTTTGCATAAATGATTATTACATTATCCACTCCTTTCCATGATCTACAATGAGATCTTACATACATTTATACCAACTCAGGACCTAACCAATTAGGTTGGCCTCACAAATGATAATACAATAGATCCATTACACAATCATGAAGTGAAATCATAACACTTGTCAGCCTAAGGCCAACCAAATATCATCCAATCGATAAAACATCCTGGAAGTGCATCAAAGGATCCACCAATACGTTTCATGCAAACTGGTCCATAACCTAGATAGCATTGGACCTAAATTAGATCCACACACACCAAGGCAGTGACACCAATCAATCGAGGCACAAACACGATCACCATCAACATCCTGAATCTCTTCTAGAAGCTGCACCAACACCACTTATGCATAACATCAATGATCTTAAATAAAGCTCTATCGATGAAACCCCTACTGGATCAATTAATCAATCTTACTAGAACATAAGATAGCATCTAATAATCAAGTCAATACCAATTGATTGAAACATACTTCAGAACCATATGCATCATCCATACAAACATATTCCACCATCCAGATCATACTAGTGGCTATCGACTGATTATCTTCCAATCCAATCCACCTATCAGAAGCCGATAAACAACCATAACAACAAGTGTTGACATCAATGACAAAAAATCAATGCAACACATAATCAATTCCATCATATGGCCAACAGTTACCACTCCAATGGTAGGAACAATGGGAGGAATTGAAGCTTGTGGTCTATCTTGTAATCCTGTAGTGATCCTATGTTCTACAATAGTCTTTAACATCTGAGATTCCTTTATCTTTGCATCTAGCTACCTTTTAAGCTCCTGAGTATTGATTGGTGTTTTTTGTTAGGTCCCGGAGACAACTGACAGGGGGGGGTGAATCAGTTGTCTGATAAATTTAAACCGAAAACCAATTAACCAACTTAGTGCTTAATATTGGTAAACCAGTTAAGTGTGTCGGTAGATAGTGTTAATAGTAAATTGCTATACCGGTAAGGATTAATGCATGAAACATAAACATAAAGTCATCCACAACACATAACACCAATATTTGTACATGGAAACCCTGTAAGGGGAAAAACCACAGTGGGAAACCTTACCCACAATTAGATGATACTACTACAGATAGTAAGTGTACATAAATGGGGTTTGCACATGCAGAAAGGCCAATAGCCTAGAGCTCACTGCTCAATCACAAAATGGGAGTCACACTGACTACAGTTGGATGGTTAAATCCAATAAGAATGTACTGCACAAAATAGCATCTTCATATGCTGGATTCAGTACTGGTGTAATGCTGATATGCTTCTACAAAAACCTAGCTTCACCTTCAAATGATGTCTTCATGTATGCCTCTTCTTAATCTCACATATACCTTCACACAATTCTTCTTCACATTCCACATTCGATCTTACAAATAAGATCTTACATTTATACCATACCCTAAGACCAATTTTAGTAGGTCGGCTCTACAAGATATTACAATAAAAAAACATTTTACATACAATATAATATTTGATGCAATAACAAATTGAACATGTCGGCTTAATGCATTTACAACAATAATAAAACATCTCCATAGCATGCCATGCTAATCTGGAAAAGATAAACCTACTGGTGTAACCCTAGATAACCCTAGACCTATTTGCCGGTAAAAGTAAATATGCAAATATGAATATACCAATGATTAATTCTTAAAAACAAAGTGTCTACACGATGTCTTCGACATTACCAAGTGTCTTCCATATCATTCCAAGTGTCAGTGAACATTATATCCTGCCGGTGAACCATATACCAGTAACTGTGCAATAGTTACTTGCTTGCCGGTGAATGTTACTGGATCTCTAAAGTGCTAGTTTTCAGTAGGTGTTGACATCAATGACAAAACCATACCAAAATACCAACATTTTTGTTGGCATTATATTGTCGTTGATGTCAACTGGTAAGTATGTCAACTAGTATGCAAGATATTTTTACCAACATTGGAGACTGTTGGAATGTTGATGTCAACCGATAAGTGCAGTTTGATATAACATGACCTAACCATCAGAATAGTAAAGTGCACAATATGAAGGTTAACCAGTTAGTGTCTGTTGGTAGCATGTTATGTTGGTGACCAAAGTTGAACCGACACAATCAAGTGAGTTGGATGCTGACAGAGATGTCACGTGGACTCCAGGTGGCAAACGTGCAGTTGTAGGTGAATGGTGTGTCGACGAGGTAGTTGTCGACTAAGTCCATATTAATGTCGACTGTGAAAATCAAAAATCAGATCGAAGAGTAGATATTTTTTTCTTTGACATCATGATCGAAGCAGGATATTTGATCATCTACTTGATCTAGAGAAACAAATTGATGGGTCATTTATTATCGACAAAATAAAGACTGATGAATAGAGTCCAGTATGCTAAATATAGTAAACATTCATAGAAAGAATAAAAGATGACAAAGATTTTTGTTGTACTATTATAGGTTGTCAATTCAAGAAATATGAGATTCGATTTGATTTAGATCAAGGTCGGTGAAGAAAACCCTAAGCACATGAAGTTTGAGTTTTTATTTTTGATGAGAAAGCATATATATAAATATGCAGATAAAAAACTTAAGCATGTGGAGAGAGTATGCTTGATGGGAGATTTATGATATAGTGAATCTTTGCAAGGAAAGAGTTGATTAGTCTGAGTGAGATAGAATATATTGAAGCAACTGAGTGTTGGAGAAGAAACGACAAGGAAGGTTTAACCGACAAGGGTTAAGGCAACCGGTAAACAGAGGTTAAGAGTTTGTTAAAACTGGTAGCGTCTGAACTGGTAAGATAGAAACAGAGAGTGAAGGAGTGCAGAGTGAGTTTCAGAGAAGATCCGACAAGGCTGAAACCGAGTTGTAGAGGGTTCAAAAAGGAAGAACAAAAGACCGGTAGAAAAGAAGAAGCAACATGATAGATAAGAGTTTAACCAGCAGAGTGAATATTTTCCAAGTGTTACAAAACTCATTTGTAACCATGTGTTTATCTTTTTATTGATTTTATATCTCATTGTATTTCACTGAGTGGGTGCTCAATGCAAGGGTTGGTGCTCCTTTGGGTAGGTTCCCATAAATTGCTAGGTGTTGGTGCTCCTTGGGTTGGTTCCCTAAACATTGTAAAATTATTATTACATTGTGAGGCTAGATTAGAGCAGTAGATCTCCATAAGCATTTCTCACCGAGGTTTTTCCCACATTGGGTTTTCCTTGTATATCCAGTGTTAGGTGATGTGATTTTGTGTGTGATTTATTTTTAAATGCTTTTATTATCCTACCAATTTCACACATTGTTTGAAATAGTTTATAGTCACTCATTCACCCCCCCTCTCAGTGATATCTTGTGTTCTACAATTGGTATCAGAGGCTTAGGTTCCCTATTTATCAAAGTTGTCTCTAGCCTGGGTAGATTCTATTTTAAGAATACAATGGTAAGGAATGAATCCTCCTCCTCCAAAGCTCCCATGTTTGATGGTACCAATTATGCCTTCTAGAGAAAAAGAATGGAAACCTATTTGTCCTCCCTAGGTTTTGATGTTTGGATGTCTGTGCACAATGGGTATACTATCCCTAATAATCCTCCTACAGATCCAGATGCTAAGAAGGAGTACAAAAAAAATGCAAAGGCCAAGCATGCTATTCTTAGTGGACTATCCGATAATGAGTTATTTAAGGTCATGCATTTCTCATCCGCCAAGGAAACTTGGGATAAGTTGAAAATATTGTTTGAAGGAGATGTCAAGGTCAAGGAGGCTAAACTGCAAACACTAAGAGGTTAGCTTGAAGGCTTGAAGATGAAAGATGAAGAGAAGATTGCTAACTATCTTCACATAATTGATGAAACAGTGAACACTATTAGAGGACTTGGAGAAGATATAGCTGATGAAGTGATTGTCAAAAAGGTACTTAGATCACTCACATCTAAGTATGATACAAAGGTCTCTGCAATATAAGAAGCCAAGGATCTAAAAAAAAAATTCAATGGATGAGTTATTTGGGTTCCTAACCGCTTATGAGATGAGAACAACTGATGAAGGAACTTCAAAGAAAGAGGTTGCTTTCAACTCCATCAAAAAGCGTAAGGAAGAAATTACTCATGGAGAATCTAGTGAAGACTCTGACACAGTGGTAGAAAACTTTGTAAGGAATCTTAAAAAGAGGATCCAGTAAGTACAAAAGAAAATTACCTCTCAAATGTTTTAATTGTGGTTAAATAGGACACTTTGCTTCAAAATGTCCTTATAGTGAGAGTGCTGGAGAGGATCAACAAAGCACCAACAGACCTTCAGGTAAGGATAAAAAGAAGAATGCCTACTAACAAGATAGAATAAGCTACCAGAATCAGAACAACCTATATACTATTGAAGATGATGCCACAAATGAAGAAAGTACCTCAAAAAATGACTGTTGTGAGGATTAAAGAGAAACCAATCTCTTTATGGCACTAGATGAACCGGTTGATGAAGATAATGAAGATGAAGACATTAAAGTTAAAGTGGACCTGGAAGGTTAGCTCATAAGTGCTCTTGAGGAGTTGAGTAAAACAAGAAGAGATCTCAAGAAGGTTAAGGGTGTTGCTACTAAAGAAAAGCACCATTTCAAGCAATCCCTAGATGAGTCCAAGAAAACAATTTTTGATATGAAACTCTAGTTGGAAGAGGCCAAGAGGATATGTGAAGTTACATCCTTTGATTTGATAAAGAAAGAGAAGGAGTATCAGAATTTGGAAGAAGAAATTGTAAGGCTCAGTAAGGAGATTGAAAAGAGCAAGGATGAGTTGAAGATAAGGAGCAACTATGAGGGTAGCACTGCAGCCTTGGACAAAATGTTGAGTAATCAGAAACACTCAAAAGATACCGGAGGTTTAGATTTTGAAGAAGGACAAAGTTCAAATAGAAAAGACACATCCAACAAGGAGATATAGTTTACTTCTTCAAGTGAGAGTAAAGAAAAACAAACCTTTACTGTCAACAAAGCTACCGAGAAGAAGGCCTATGCTGAAGCTACAAGAAATCTTCCTGTGAACTAGAATTCTCAGAATCGGAAGGCTTACTCTCAGTACCAGAATGCAAACCATAAAGGCAAGTTCAAGATTGATGAAGAGAGGCTCACTAAATTCAATAGCGTGAGAGGAAAATAGCTGATGAGATAAAGGTGTTTCCAGTCCAATGCAACAAGCTTGGTATGTAACAAAATTCCATGGTTATTGTTACCGGTGTAATAAGTTTGGTCATAGAATTGCTAATTGTAGTTTGTTGCATAAGCCCCCTACTAGTTTTGAAAGTAGAAATTTGTTTGTTGCACTCCAGTAAATGAATGTCACTTGTTATCAATGTAATGGTTTTGGTCATAAGAGTTATGAATGTAGGAGAAGTCAGCCAGTGTCCTACAATAGTTTTTCAAATTCATCTTTCAATATCAATGTGAAATGCTATCATTGTCAAAATGTTGGCCACATTGAAAAGAATTGCAAACTTGGGACTTTTAAGCAAAAGAAGTCAGTACCTGATCCAAAATCGGAAGTAAAACCAGAGGATAAAATTGTAGCTGACAAGAAGAAGGAAGCCAACCTGGTTTGGGTTGAGAAAGATAAGAATAAAGCAGAATCAAGTCTGATTGTGCAGACTACCCTACATGCAAAAAGAAGAAATTTATGGGTTGTAGATAGTGGATGTTCCAATCACATGATCGGAGACAAAAATAATTTAATCAAGTTTGATGATTGGAATGGAGGTTCGGTGAGGTTCGAAGACAACTCTTCCATCAAGATAAAAGGAAAAGGTACTCTGAACATAGGTGGAAAATTAAAAGAACAAGATGTATACTATGTGGAAGGACTAAGGCATCATTTGCTAAGTGTAAGTCAAATGAGTGATAAAGGATACAAATTCACATTTAGCTCTACTGTTTGTTAGATAAGGAAGGGCAATAGCAGAGAGATGGAAATGTCTACAATCAGAAGGAATGCTTTGAGTCCCAATGAATGATGGGTCAAGTAGATGATATTTGGTTGTGGCATATAAGATTAGGCCATATAAACTTTGATAATCTAGTTAAGGTGAGCAAGAAAGGTTATGTGAGACATATACTACCAATTATCAAACCGACAAGTACTTTTTGTGATGAATGTCTGAGAGGCAAGAAAACTAAGTAACTTTCAAGATCGAAGAACATAATACCTCGAGGCCCTTAGAACTTGTGCATATAGATCTATGTGGTCCTACTAGAACAAGAGCTTTAGCCGGTGAGAGATACTTCATGTTGTTCATTGATGATTTCTCAAGAGTGACATGGGTCTCTTTCCTACATGACAAATGACAAGCATATGAGAGGTTCAAAATATTTCAGAAGATGGTTGAGAAGGAAATTTGATGCTAGTTGAAGTGTCTAAGATTAGACCGAGGTGGTGAGTTCACATCAAATGAGTTTGTAGACTACTATGAGAGGCATGGAATTAGAAGACAATATTCAGCCCCAAGAACACTACAACAAAATGTTTTGTAGAAAGTAAAAATCGGACTGTCAAGGAAATGGCAAGAACTATGTTGAATTAGGCAAACATACCGGATATGTACAGGAAGGAAGTAGTACATACTATTGTATATACATTGAATTGGGTTCAACTGAGAACAAATAGCAGAATGGCACCTTATGAACTATGGTATGACAATAAGCCATCATTTAAATATTTTAAAGTGTTTGGAAGTAAATGCTCCATCAAGAGAGATGAAGATAGTCTAGGTGGTTTTGATTCTAGGAGTGATGAAGGCATCTTCTTGGGTTACTCTACTCACAACAAAGCCTACAAATGCTATAATAAAAGACTAAGAAGAGTCATTGAAAGTGTGCATGTAAGAGTTGATGAAGATTTGCATAAAGGAAAACAAGCACATGTAAACAAGTATGATGATTTATGTGATGAAGATGAAGTTCAGTCAGAAAATGAACCGAGAGAAGCATCCAACAAGACCCCTAATAGATATGTCAAGAAAAATCACCCGAAAGAGTAGATTTTAGGAAATAAAAGTGATGGTGTATAGACAAGAAGAAGAATTTCCCGAAACAATGAACAAGTAAATTTCTACCTTATAACTAAAATGGAACCCAAAACATTCAGCGAGGCTAGCAAAAGTGAGAAATGGATGGATTTAATGGAAGAAGAGCTGCAACAGATTGAAAAGAACAAGACTTGGGAATTAGTTCCTAGACCAGCAGATAAGAATGTCATAGGTACTAAATGGGTCTACCAAAACAAGATGAATGAATAAGGTAAGATTGTCAGGCATAAAGCAAGGTTAGTTTGTAAAGGGTTTTCTCAAGTAGAAGGAATTGATTTTGAAGAAACATTTGCACCAGTTGCAAGACTTGAGGCTATTAGAATTGTAGTGTCATAAAATTGCAACCCCTACAATTGTTACCATATTTTAGGTCCTCACTCGGCAACGACATTATTCCTTCCTAATTGAGACCCCTTTTTTGCATTTTCATCCTTGAACCTTCCTTGTCTAGACTCTAGACCCTATCTGGGCCCCAAAATAGGGTGGTATAGGTGTGTGGCGCCCCTATCCCCACCCCTTATGGTGGCCCTGAGTTATCTCTGCCCTATCTTCTATGAATAATTTTCTTTCGGGGTTTGTAATTCCTCTTTTTCGACCTTCGATGGTTGAAAATTAATCCTTGAGGAATGTATAAAAGGGGATTCAATTCCCTCGTGTAGAAGGATAAGAGGCAGAAGGATAAGATATGGGATTTCAAGGTCATCATCAAGCATTCAAGCATTCGAGTCTTCTTCATTCATCCATTGGAGCAACATTACAACATTCATTTGCAAGAATGTGTGTGTGTAGGGTTCTATTATGTTACAAGCCATTTCATACAACATTTGTGGTTACCTTCAAGAAGCAAAGCAATCATCATCAACAAGTTGCAGATCTACAAGGTATACATTTTCATTCTTTACATTCAAGCATTTGCAATTACTTTCTTTCAAGGTTGATTCCCCAATCGGGGTTTGACTAAGGAAAACCCATATCCACAACCATTATCCCTCTCTTTTATGTGTGTAGGTTGCAGGTGCACAACTATAATTGTAGGTTTGGGCTTCATTTGCAGACACATAAGAAACCTTTTTGTTTCGCAGATTTTGTGGAGGACCATGTACATTCCCACCACGGTCCTGATGAATTTTCTCCAAATTTGCAAGGCAGAGCCGTATTAGTCTAATTAGCTTAGATCCAAAGTTACAACACAATCCCGAACTGGTGGCTCCTCATCTCACTCATTTCGTCTCTCTTTTCCACATAGTCAACAAGTCAACTTTCTCATTTACAAAATAGGGTAAATCACACTTTAGCCCTTACAATCCACTTGGAATTCACCTCCTTGTTTCCCTCAGATTTGGATCTAGTGGATTCAAGCCCCTCTTTTGAATGTAGAGTTCCTCCAAGTGAAAATCATCCTAGTGGCTTCATTTCTCTCTCCTAGGTAAGGAGTCACTAGGATCCAATTTTCCACTTTACATTATGGTGAAACCAACATCTTACACATTAATTTTGATTTCTCATTATTATATCTAATTAATTGCAATTTGAATTTCAAATTTTCATTTTCAAGTTTGATCTATTTGCAAATTTTAGAGGTTAATTGCATAAAAACCCCAATTTTTCATTTTGAGAAAATTAAGCTTGTGAGGTGTAAAATTTTAATTTCTTGTTACAGATCTAATTTCTATTTCAAAATTCCAATTCAAATCTATCTCTTTATTCTGAAAATTTAGTGGTTAAATCATAAAACCCTAATTTTTAAGATTCTTCTCTTTTCAACCTTTGACTGCAAGATTGACCGATCTAGACATCTCTAAATCAGCTGTTTTTTTGGATTCTGCATTAAAATCATAATTTCTATCATTCCTGAAATTTTTGAAAAAAGTTGGTCAAATTGTGTGTGCTCTCGCCACGGTCCTCGGCTTTTTTCCCAAAATTTTGGGAGATGGAATTAACTGTATTTTTCTGCTCAAATCCATAAAATCAGCATACTTTATAAATTTTAATACTCTCTAAGGTCAAACACAAATTCAAAATTCATCAAATTCACATCTTAAAATTAATTTTGATAAAAAGGTCCTAATTTTAGATCTGCTTTTCCAACAAATTCAGATTTCACTTAAGAGACTTTTAATGGCAATCAATAAATTGGATTTACTTGCTCTTTCGCATATGATTACATTGTTTTTTGTATATATTTACTACAATCATGTGTCGGATAAGAGTTTCTTCTCTTTCCTGTTGCTTCTCTTTATTTATATCACTTAGTCATATTGTGTTGTTAGGATTTCCAAATTATTTCCTTTTCAATTAGATCTTAGAGCTTTCATGTATCATTTATGTTGCATTATGGTGATGTTGTTAATAAAATGCACTTATTATGATAATCACCTTAAAGATTTTGTAGATCCTAAACCTACAGATCCTAACCCTTGTACCTCTCCTAGGGTATCTTGTGTGAATGAAATGTGTTCTAATGCTTTACCCAATGATCTTTCTACAAGAGAGAAAGCATTGGAAAGTAATATGGATCCATCTTCTTCTTCTACACATACCCTTGAGCAAGGGGGGCAATATGACAACATCAACATTCTTACATCTTTACAACCTCTTTATTCTCCTAAGACCTATCTTCAACATTAAAGTTTATGTAGGGAGGATGATGTCATGCATTTTATTCATGACCTTTCCCCTCGCATAGGAATCACTAAAAATGACCTTTTAGATGATGAAGATGTTCTTCCCTAATATTCCAAAAAGGATAAGTTTGATAAAGGAAAAGAGATTATCATTTCACATGATACTCCTCCTTCATATATGAATCCTTTTCTGCCTCCTTACACATCAGATTTCAAAGAAATTCATGATCCTGTTCCTCCTTCTAGTCAATTGCAACATTCTTATAATCGTGGTAGTCATATAATTACCAAACAAGGTTTTAAAGGACAAGGAATTGGGAAACTTGAGCATCGAATTCATGTCCTATAAATCCTCCTACACAAACTACTACAAGAGGCCTAGGAAGTGGTACCCCTCTTTCTATGGAAGAATTCCTTAGGCTACAAAACTTTCAAGATTACCTTCAAAAACAACAAATCAAGAGAGCTTGCAAGAATGCTTCTTCTTCAAAGCGTCCTTTTTGTTCATTTCATCAAACCCATGACCATAATACTGATGATTGCCCTGATTTTCAAAAATCTATTCAAGATGGCATAATTAGTGGCAAAATAAGAATTATGGATAATGAAACTTCTTCTCCTAACAAACCCTCTCCTTCATGGCAAAACGATATTTACCATCCTAACATATTAGCTACAAGAATCTATTGGAGGTTGAAATATGACAAGAACATTTCCTTTCCTCCTCAAAATAAAAACAAAAATCTTAAGAAAGTGAAAGGTATTGAATATTGCATTTTTCATGATTCATATTCACATTCTCTTGGAAAATGTTATGCATTTAAGAAATTTGTTCAACTGTAATATGATCTTGCACACATTTGTCTCACAATAGATCTAGTTGTATTTCTTGGCAAAAACATAGTATCTTAGCACTTATTTTCCCTTCATGTTTCTCTTCACCCTATGGCATAATTATCCCATTTAACGAGAGCTCTTTATCATTATTGGTGGTATTGTTTCAGTTTGACATACTTTAGGGCAGCAACATGAAGTCCATTTTTCTTCTTCTTTATGTACAGTTATCTCTATCTTTGTGCATTATTCATTATTAGATCTCTTTTTTTGCATAGGCTTATTCTTATGTGAGCATATAATTGTTATTTGGTTTTCCTCTTTGTTTGGAGAGGGGCATCTTTAATGAGAATTGTACTTCTTCTCTTTCCTTCATTCTCTTGAAAATCTTACCTCTTCTATGGTTTCAATTATTTGAAAGTATGATATGCCCTTTAGCAGGGAATGATATCTTGATAAGTATGTATCTCTTCCTTGAAAGGATTTTTTCCACTAGGATGGCATATCACTTGAAACTAATCACCATCAGAAAATGTGTAATTTTTCTCCTTGTTCTCCTCACTTGGGGGGCAAGGATTTTCACTCCTTTCCCTTTTCTTTCTTATCATTATTTATTTTAGGGGCTGCATTTTTCATATGTGATTATCATTTCTTACAATGGTATGATTTTATGATTAATCCCCCTTGGGGAATATATGATACTTTTTTTCCTTTCAAAGATTACCACTTCTTGAGACATATATTTTACATTTGCTAATGTCTTTTCTTGCATATGTTCATGTAAGTCCGTTGCACATTTTCTTATATTTAATCTCTCTCTAGTACATTGTGTAAGCTCTTCTCATTGTCCCTTAGCCTAGGGGGAAATGATCCTTCTCTCTCTCTTTCTCTAGGGATCCACTTTACTCTATTAAGTGGATGTTGTGAGTTATATTACTTGATGTCATTCCTTGTGCACAGTTGTTGGTTGTTGGCTCAAGGATTCTCTCTTATACAAGAGGTGTTAGTTATTGACTACAACCTCTTTTACATTAGGTAATGTACATCTATGGTAAATTAACCCATCCCTCTGGGGGCTAAAAGTGAGTCATCCCTCATCAAGAATCCCTTTCACCTAATAATAGGAGGAAGGATTGCATTCTTATTCTCTCCTTATGTTTGTTCTAGAAGATGTTATATTTGTCTAAGATAACTCCTCTTGGGGGTAGATTTATTTTGAACAAAGATCTCTTCTCCTCGAAGGATCGCCTTTAAACTTACAGCAAGATATCTATTTTCAACTATCTTATCCTTGCTTGAAAAGTATTCCCTCTCTTGCTTGGATTTATGACATTGTTGCATAACATATATCTTCTTTGTGATGAAGGTAGGTATACTTGTTCTTATTTCCTTAAGATATAAACATTACCCTATGTTGACATCTTAAGGGGGGGGGCGCACACACACTGCTCCTTTGTGTTGGCATTATGTGAACCGATATGAAGACATAATGATATTGTATATTGTCAATGATGTCAACATGTGATGTGCTGTGAACTGGCATATGTGATATGTGAGAAGAGAGAATCGGCATATGTGTGAACCGGTATATATGCCGAAGTGAAGCGGTATATTTGTTCAAGGTGAACCAACATGTCAAGGTGAACTGGCATGTAGTTATGGGAACCGGCACATGGAAGAATTGTATGACTACCAGTTGGTAGGTAGTTTCCAATTCAGGATTTCCAGTTGGATTACCTCTTGTGTGACTCAATCGATGATATCTGTGTGATGAGTTAGTAGTATAACGGAGAACACATCATGTTGCCACGTAAGCCCTATGCGCGCGAAGGATCTTGCATGAAGAAGACTATCCCTATCCACCTTGGGAATGTGTGAAGTTTGTCAAACGGTGATAACGCGTGATGGGTTATCAGCCACCATGAAATCGGTGGGTAATAGACGATGGAGAATATCTTGAGATCGATTCAAGATTGTTGCATTTAATGCAGTATGATTCAATGGTCAGGATTGAACCGTTTGAATTGCTTAACCCAATAGGTTTAGGGTTTAAGGTTTTTGCTACCGACCTGTCTGTTTCCTATAAGGTCGATGTTGTGTTCCTTTCTAAAGTTGTTGGCAAAAGTTGTATGTGTGTATCCAGGGGAAGTGATACGTGATTCTTTCTAGACCAAAGGAGAGAAGAGATACCTGCAAAGTGAATGTGCAGAAGGTGAAGAGGAGCCAAAACAGATCTGCATTAGCATTGAGTGTTGTTACCAGATCATTGTAACTCCTGTTGATCTTTAACCACTTCAACAGTTGTGAAATCCCTTAATAGGGTAGCCTTAACCAGCTTGTTACAAATCCTCTAATAGGGTAACTCAAAGTTATTGAGTTCTGGGAAGCTATAGAGCTCTGGAGATCCTTTAGCTATTGAGTTCTTGAAATCCTCTAACAAGGTAACCCTAACCAGGTTTAACCCTTAACTGGGTATTGTAGCCATCCCTTAACCGGGTGATCCCTAATAGGATCAGTTCCTAACAGAACCTATTGTAATGTCTTTAACTGGACAAGGCTCCTAACAGAGCGGACTTCTAAAGAGTTCAAAAGAAGCTTGTGTGTATTCATCCCCACCATGGTTTTTTCCAATTGGGTTTCCATGTGAAAATATGTGTGTCATGTGTGATACTTTTATCTTGTGATGCTTTGTTATTACCTGTTAAAGCATATGATGGTTTTGTGTTTTATGCTTGTCAATAAAACATGTTGAACTAGTTGTTGTGAAGATATGATGATAGATTACCTGTTCATTCATAAGGGTGAAATGGTAGTGTAGTTCTGAGTTGAGTGGACAACATAGTGAGTAACTGGTTTATGATTGTTTTAAGTTTTTCTGAGTTTTACCGGTTGCACTCTGTTTCAAATCGGTGTCACTATTTGACAGTCATTTGGAGTAATTGCTGCACTGATTCACCCCCCCTCTCAGTACTGGTTTGGTACTATTTTCTCATCACTAAGTTATCAACTGGTATCAGAGCACTCTAGGTCCTCTATGTTGTACGCTTAACCGCTTCAGGTAAAGATCCCAATCAAATGATGAAGAGGGAAGGTCCAAAGTTTAACAAGGAAAATTTTGGTATATGGAAAGATAGGATGAAGATATTCATCAGAAACATGGTGCTCAACACTAGAGTTATGTTGAGAATGTCTATGTTGTCCCTACCAGTGCTCTCACCGATGACCAAAAGAGAGAGATACAAGAAAATTGGCAAGTCATGGAAGCCCTTATTAGTAGTCTATCTGACATTGAGTTTATTGATGTTCAGGACAAGGTAAATCCCAAAGAGGTATGGGATGCTCTTGAAAATATCTATGGTGATGATGAACATGTAAAACAGGCTAAGGAAGAAAGCCTAAGAGGGAAGTTTGAAGATATGCGGATGGTTGAAGGTGAGACCATTCAGCAGTATGGAATAAGAATCAAAACAATTGTTGGAGAAATCAAGAGTGCAAGTGGTAAAATAGAAGATTCCATTGTGGTAAGAAAAGTCTTGAGATCCCTGTTGCTGGTCTATGCAATAAGGGTTGTTGCTATTCAGGAGCTAGGATCAATAGACAAGACTAAGGTATCCTTGGATTCCATCATAGCCAAGTTGATAGCCTATGAGCTAAATAGTTTTGATGGCAGTGTTCAAAAGACTGAATCAGCATTTAAAGTCTCTGCTATACCATCCAGAAAAGGAAAAGAAGCTAGCACTAGTGGTGAACCTAGACAGAGTAGAGAAATGAATGATGAGGAGATTCTGATGGCATTTGAATCTCTCCTTGCCAGGAAGCTTCCTAAAGGAACCGGTAAATACAAAGGTAAGCTACCTTTGAAATGCTTTTGTTGTAACCGGATAGGACATATTTCTATAAACTGTCCTAATGGAAATAACAAGGACAAACCAAAAAGGTTTAGGAAATTCAAAGGAGGAAACCAGAGAAACTATTTTGTGGTAGTTGATGAAGGTGTCACAGATGAGGAATTAGAAGATGGAGAGAATGAAGACATTGTGTTTGTTGTTGTATAGGAAGATGTGATAGACAAGAAGGCTCTTGTCTCCTGGTTTGATAATTCCAATGAGTGGATCATTGACAGTGGCTATTCTCACCATATGACAAGTGACCAGAGCAAGTTTCTATCCTTGGAGGAGTATGATGGTGGTGTGGTTTGCTTTGGCAATGATGCACCATGCATGGTCAAAGGCGGAGGGTCCATCTCTTTGAATGGAAAGAGCGGTGCTGACAATGTGTACTAGGTTGATGGTCTCAGACACAACCTTATGAGTGTTGCCCAGCTAAATGACAGTGGCCTCACTCTGGAATTCAAGAATGGAGTCTACAAAATCAAAGGAAAAGATGGTGACTTGGTGGCCACCGACATGTAGACCAAAGGTAACCTATTTCATCTAAATGCAAATATAAGTACATGTCTTATGGCTAAGTTTGATTATAGCTGGATATGGCATAAGAGACTCTGCCATGTAAACTTTTATAACATTGTAAAGGCTAGTAAGATCAAGGCAGTTAGAGGGTTGCCAATACTAAACAAACCAGATAATACCTTGTGTAGAGAGTGTCAATTGGGGAAAATGTCTTCCTCAACCTTTAAAGGTAAATCTTTCACTGTTGACAACTTGCTTGATCTTGTGCATACTGATTTGTGTGGTCCTATGAAAACTAGAAGTATGCAGGGTGATAGGTACTTCATGATTCTCACTGATGACTGCTCAAGAATGATGTGGGTCACATTCTTGAAAGACAAGTCTGAAGCCTTTATAAAATTCAAATATTTTAGAGCATTAGTGGAGAAGGAAAGCTGTAAAAGGATCAAGTGTCTTAGAACTGATCAAGGAGGGGAATTCACTTCTGGTGAATTCAACAAGTATTGTAAATAATTTGGCATCAAGAGGCAACTGTCTGCCCCCCGGACTCCAGAGCAGAATGGCCTAGTAGAGAGGAATAACTAGACTATGGTTGAAGCAGCTAGAACCATGTTGATTCAAGGAAAGGTAGCTCACACCTTTTGGAGAGAAGCGGTGAGCACTGCAGTCTACACAATGAACCAGGTACTCATCAAGAAAGGTAAGGACAAAACTCCATATGAGTATTGGACCGGTAAGACACCTGTGATTAGCTACTTTAGTGTATTTGGTAGCAAATGGTACATCAAGAGGAGTGAACATCAGGGCAAATTTGAAGCTAAATGTGATGAGGGAATATTCCTAGGATATTCCACCAAGAGTAAAGCTCTCAAGTGTTACAACAATAGGACTCAAAGAATTATGGAAAGTATCAATGTAAGAGTTGATGAATCCTCTAAGAAAACTAAGGAAACCAGCAGTGAGCAAGCTGTAAATGAACCGGTTGCAATCTTCTGGGAACCGATTGTTAGTCAACCAAGTACCAGTAACAGTGTTCCTAAACTGGTGAATGCTGATAGTGATGAAGATGAGGATGAAGAGGAAAAGCAAGAAGAACCAGTCAAGACCATTCCTCGGTATGTCAAGTTGAATCATGAACCTAAGCAGATCATAGGAGATAAGGATGCAGGAATCCTCATAAGAAGAAAGATCAAAGAAAACTCATGTATGATCTCTGAATTTGAGCCTAAATCATTCAAAGAGGCTCATAAAGATGAAGACTAGATCAAGGCAATGGAAGAGGAACTTGACTAGATAGAGAAAAATGGTACATGGTCCTTGGTACCCAGACCAGAGCATAAAAATGTCATTCGCACCAAATGGGTGTTCAGAAACAAGCTGAATGAGAATGGCACAGTGATTAGGAATAAAGTTAGATTGGTGTGCAAAGGATATGCTCAAGAAGAAGGAGAAGACTATGGAGAAACCTTTGCTCCTATAGCCAGATTGGAAGGAGTTCGTATGCTTCTTGCATATGCAGCTTTTAAAGGTTTCAAAGTATATCAAATGGATGTAAAATCTGCATTCCTAAATGGTGTACTTGAAGAAGAGGTGTATATTGAGCAACCAGATGGGTTTGCCCTATCTGAAGATAGTGACATGGTATGTAGGCTACATAAAGCCTTATATGGTCTAAAGCAAGCACCTAGGGTATGGTATGAGTGCCTACATTCCCATCTTGTGAAGATTGGATTTGAGAGAACAAGTGAAGATAGCAATATCTACTTGAAGTCTAAAGGAGATCAGATCCTGATCTGTGAGGTTTTTTGTTGATGACATTATCTTTGGTGGAGATGACAAGATGAGTCATGAGTTTGCTGATGAGATGAAGAAAGAGTTTGAAATGTCACTCATAGGGGAGATTAAGTTCTTCATTAGACTACAAATCCAGTAGATGAAAGATGGAATCTTTATCACTTAGTCCAAATATGTCAAAGAGGTGTTGAAGACCTTTGGCATGGAAGATAGCAAACTGGTTGGTACACCGATGGTGACCGGTTGCAAATTGTCAAAAGAGGATGATTCCATATTGGTTGATGAGAAGGAATACCGAGCAATGATTGGTAAGTTGCATTATGTAGTGCATAGCAGACCGGATATTGCACATGCAGTTGGCATTACTGCAAGGTTCCAGAAAAGTCCAAGAGAATCCCACTTGGTTGCAGTCAAGCGGATTCTTAGGTATCTGAAGGGAATAGTTGACTATGTATTGTGGTACCCATACAACAATGATTTCATTCTAAAAGTATTCATAGATGCTGATTGGGTAGGTAATGTGGATGACCGGAAAAGCACAACCGGTGGTGCATTCTTTCTCGATGGTAGACTGGTCTCATGGATGAGTAAAAAGTAGAGTTGTATCTCTCAGTCTACAGTGGAAGCGGAGTATGTTGCAGCTTTCATGAACTGCACTCAGACAATCTGGATGAAGCATGTTTTAAACGGCTACAAAATCCATGTATCTGAACCGGTAAGTATATTCTGTGATAACACAAGTGCTATCAATATTTCAAAGAATTCGGTTTTACATTCTAGAACCAAGTATTTTGAGCTTAAGTATCATTTCTTGAGGGAAAAGGTTGAGAATAAAGAGATTGCACTGGAACATGTTTCCAGTAAGGAGCAGTTAGCAGACATATTCACCAAGCCTCTCCCAAAGACTACATTTGTGCATTTAAGAGGTGAATTAGGGGTATTGCCCCTTCAAGAGGTGACCTAAAAGTATTTGTTCCACATTAGTCAGGTATGGCATAGTCAAATTTTTGTTGATTGATATGTTGAAGGATGTTACTCCTTAGGGGGAGCAGCATAATGGAATAGAGATGCTTGTGCCTCCACTTTGGCATTGTTGTCAAAGGTGGAGAAGGAGTGAAGTGGAGAGATATCTTTGTATATTGCCATCAATGCCAATGGGGGAGATTCTTGGTATTATGTGAACCGGTATGAAGACATAATGATATTGTATATTTTCATTGATGTCAACATGTGATATGATGTGAACTGGCATATGTGATATGTGAGAAGAGAGAACCAGCATATGTGTGAACCGGTATATATGCCAAAGTGAAGTGGTATATTTGTTCAAGGTGAACCGACATGTCAAGGTGAACCGGCATGTAGTTATGGGAACCGACACATGGAAGCATTGTATGACTACTGGTTGGTAGGTAGTTTCCAATTCAGGATTTCCAGTTGGAGTACCTCCTATGTGACTCAATCGGTGATCTCTGTGTGATGAGTTAGCAGTATAACGGAGAACAGATCATGTTGCCACGTAAGCCCTATGCAAGTGAAGGGTCTTGCATGAAGAAGACTATCCCTATCCACCTTGGGAATGTGTGAAGTTTGTCAAACGATGATAACGCGTGATGGGTTATTAGCTGCCATGAAATCAGTGGGTAATGGATGATGGAGAATGTCTTGAGATCGATTCAAGATTGTTGCATTTAATGCAGTATGATTCAACGGTCAGGATTGAACTATTTGAATTACTTAACGCAACAGGTTTAGGGTTTAGGGTTTTTGCTACCGACCTATCAATTTCCTATAAGGTCGATGTTGTGTTCCTTTCTAAAGTTGTTGGCAAAAGTTGTATGTGTGTATCCAAGGGAAGTGATACGTGATTCTTGCCAGACCAAAGGAGAGAAGAGATACCTACAAAGTGAAAGTGCAAAAGGTGAAGAGGAGCCAAAATGGATCTACATTAGCATTGAGTGTTGTTACTAGATCATTGTAATTCCTATTGATCTTTAACCACTTCAACAGTTGTGAAATCCCTTAACAGGGTAGCCTTAATCGGCTTGTTACAAATCCTCTAACAGGGTAACTCGAAGTTATTGAGTTCTGGGAAGCTATAGAGCTCTGGAGATCCTTTAGCTATTAAGTTCTTGAAATCCTCTAACAAGGTAACCCTAACCGGGTTTAACCCTTAACTGGGTATTGTAGCCATCCCTTAACCAGGTGATCCCTAAAAGGATCGGTTCCTAACAAAACCTATTGTAATGTCTTTAACCGGACAAGGCTCCTAACAGAGTGGACTTCTAAAGAGTTCAAAAGAAGCTTGTGGGTATTCATCCCCACCGTGGTTTTTCCTAGTTGGGTTTCCATGTGAAAATATGTGTGTCATGTGTGATACTTTTATCTTGTGATGCTTTGTTATTACCTGTTAAAGCACATGATGGTTCTGTGTTTTATGCCTATCAATAAAACATGTTGAACTAGCTATTGTGAAGATATGATGACAGATTACCTGTTCATTCATAAGGGTGAAATGGTAGTGTAGTTCTGACTTGAGTGGACAGTGCAGTGAGTAATCGGTTTATGATTGTTTTAAGTTGTTCTGAGTTTTACCAGTTGCACTCTATTTCAAGCTGGTGTCACTGTTTGATAGTCATTTGGAGTAATTGTTGTTGAACCGGTTGAGAAACTATTTTTTACCTATACTGATTCACCCCCCCTCTCAGTACCGGTTTGGTACTATTTTCTCATCATTGGGTTATCACTTTGTACTATACTTCTCTCATGCATTGTACAGTGGGACATTCTTGGAACCCAAGGGAAGCCTCTTAGAGAAAGATGTCATCTCTTTTTTCTTGTACAGTGGGTCATTCTTGAAACCAGAGCACTAACTCTTAGAGCGAGATGTCTTCAATTCTTCTTTTCTCTTGTACAGTGGGTCATTCTCGGAACCAAAGCACAGACCTTTAGAGAGAGATGTCTTCACTTCTTCTTTTCTTGTACAGTGGGTCAATCTCTGAACCAAAGCATGGTCTCTTAGAGAGAGATGACACCACTTTTCTTTTATGCGAGGTGATTATTCTTGGAACCAGAGCACAGACTCTTAGAGTGGTATGTCACACCTTTATTGACACTTATACTATACATTCTATATAGGTTCTAGTGTACTTGGGCATAGAATCCTATGAGGCACTTTGAACCTCACTTGCACACACGCGCATGAGGCTGAGTGGAACTAATAGTGTTCTCACTCTCTCTCTTTACATGGATCACCTAGATAGGCTCTAGGGGTGATATTTTCCATGTCCTTCTCTCCATGGATCACCTAGTTTTAGGGGCAAGACATCCATGGTTTCTTTCTTCTTCACCTTTCTTTTCATGGATCACCAAAGTGTGTATTCATTTTCTCTCTCTTCTTCCTCTCATGAACTCATAGTTTTACTATTGATGGTTCATGGATGATGTTAGCTTTGATCTTTTATGTGATCACTCATGTTTATGTGATGGCATTGGTCTTTCTGTCCTAATTAGTTTGTTGTCTTGTGTCTTGTTCTTGTCGTGTGTCTTTTTGCACTTTGTCTTTGTTTTTGTGTGTCTTGTGCCTTTTTGTTTTGTGTTCTATTGCGTATGTTGGCGTGAGTTGATACCCTAAGATTAGGGGATTTTTTCTCCTCAATATTAGTGGTGTCTTATATTCCTTGTGGTATTTCTCCATGTCCCTCATCTTCATCTTTCCTTTTCTTCTACTTTACTGATAGTATTAGCATAAGCCATACTCTCACTAAAATGGGGGCTAAATGTAGTGTCATAAAATTGTGACCCCTGTAAGTTTAACCACATTTTAGGTCCTCACTCGGTGACAACATTCTTCCTTCCTAATCGAGACCCCTTTTCTCCATTTTCATCCTTGAACCTTCCTTGTCTAGACTCTAGACCCTATCCAGGACCCAAAATAGGGTAGGACAAGGGCGTGCCACCCCTGTCCCTACCCCTTAGGGTGGCTCTAAGTTAGGTCTTCCCGGTCTCCTATGCATAATTTTCCTTTGAGGTTTTTAATTCCTCTTTGTCGGCCTTCAGTGGTTAAAAATTAATCCTTGAGGCATGTATAAAAGGGGATTCAATTCTCTCATTTAGAAGGATAAGAGGCAGAAGGATAAGATATAGGATTTCAAGGTCATCATCAAGCATTCAAGCATTCGATTCTCTTTCATTCATCCATTGGAGCAACATTACAACATTCATTTGCAAGCATGTGTGTGTTAGGGTTTTGTCATGTTACATGCCATTTCATACAACATTTGTGGTTATATTCAAGAAGAAAATCAATCATCATCAACAAGTTGTAAATCTATAAGGTATACATTTCCATTCTTTATATTCAAGCATTTTCAATTACTTTCTTTCAAAGTTGATTCATCAACCGAGGTTTGACTAAGGCAAACCACTATTCACAACCATTCTCCCTCTCTTTTATGTGTGTAGGTTGTAGGTGCACAACTATAATTGAAGGTTTGGGCTTCATTTGTAGAGACGGAAGATCCCTTTTCATTTCACAGATTTTGTGGAGGACCATGTACATTCCCACCACGGTCCCAACAAATTTTCTCTAAATTTGCAGGGTAGAGCCGTATTAGTCTAATTATCTTAGATTCAAAGTTCCAACATGATCCCGAACCGGTAGCTCCTCATTTCACTCATTTCCTCTCTCTTTTCTGCATAGTCAACAAATCAACTTTCTCATTTGCAAAAGAGGGTAAATCACACTTCAGCCCTTGCAATCCACTTGAAATTCACATCCTTGTTTCCCTCAGATTTGGATCTAGTGGATTCAAGCCCCTCTTTTGAATATAGAGTTCCTCCAAGTGAAAATCATCCTAGTGGCTTCCTTTCTCTCTCTTAGGTGGGGAGTCACTAGGATCCAATTTCCTACTTTACAAGAATGTTCTTAGCATTCTCTGCCTTCAAAGGATACAAGGTATATCAAAGAGACATCAAGTCTGCTTTCTTGAATGGTAATTTGGAAGAAGAAGTTTACATAGAACAATCGGAAGGTTTTCTGTTGCATGATGATGAAACTTTTGTATGCTAGTTGAAGAAAGTGTTGTATGGTTTAAAGCAGGCTCCAAGAGCATGGTATTCAAGGTTGGATAAGTATCTTAAGGATCAAGGTTTCAAAAACTGAAGTACAGATAGTAATCTGTACATCAAAACAAATGGAAATCACTTGATTATTGTTGTTGTATATGTGGATGATATAATATTTGGAGGCAACAAGGATATCTTGTGTAAAGAGTTTGTTGATCAAATGCAATCAGAGTTTGAAATGTCAATGCTTGGAGAGGTGTCATATTTTCTTGGTTTACAAATTGCACAGCAAGATAAAGGAATATTTATCTCTCAAACCAAATATGTTAGAGATATGTTGAAGAAGTTTCAGATGGAAGACATCAAACCTGTAAGTACCCCCATGGTGACTAGATGCAAGTTGAGCAAGGTTGATGAGTCACTGGAAGTGAATCAGACTCTGTATAGATCCATGATTGGTAGTCTATTATACCTTACTACCTCAAGACCATATATTGTGCAAGTAGTATGTATGGTGGTAAGATTTCAAACCACACCTAAACAGTCACATGAGAATGTTAGAAGAATATTCAGGTACCTACAAGGAACACTTAATTATGGCTTATGGTATCTAAAGCAAGGAGATTTCATTTTACATGCCTACACTAATGTTGATTGGGCAAGTTGTATTGATGAACAAAAAAGCACAAGCGATGGTGTATTCTTTAAAGGTGATTAGTTAGTTTCATGGCATAGCAAGAAGCAAGATTCAATCTCTTTATCTACTACCGAGGCATAATATATTATTGTTTCTACATGTTATTCTCAGGTGTTATGGATGAAGAAGACTCTCAAGTACATTCAGATAGAAATATCTGACCCTATTTTAGTCTGGTGTGATAAGTCAAGTGCAATCAACATTTCAAAGAATTCGGTTATGCACTTAAGGATAAAGCACATTGCTATCAAACACCACTTTCTTAGAGAGAAGGTTGCAGAGAGAGAAGTGAAGGTAGAATATGTTCCTACATGTGAACAAGTTGCTAATATATTCCCAAAACCTCTACCGTTAAACACATTTGAATATACAAGACACAAGTTAGGAGTTTTCTCACCAGCTTTATGCACTTAAATGTGAATTAAGATCTGTGGTTCAGGGGGAGTTCATAGCCATACACTTTTTACTCTTGGACCATATGTTGTACTCGGGGGGAGAGTGCACATCCCCAACTTATTTATGATTTTCATAGTTGTGTCAAGTTTCTCTTCAATTCATAGGACTGGCAGAATTTTTAGTATCAAAAAGGAAATAAGGTTTGGGACTTTGGAAAGTTTGATAGTTCTGATACTTAAAGATAAGTACAGATGCCAAGCTAATAAGATGAGAGGGGGGGTGAATCATACAAACTTAATCTTCTATAATGACATTAGATTCAATCTTGGTAACATATACTTTAGTAATATAACCAAAACAACTAAACATGCAAACTCAAAAGCATATAAACATCATAACACTCATAACACCAGATTTAACATGGAAACCCAAATAGGGAAAAACCACTGTGGGATTTCGGACCCACTAAGAAATATACTCTTCTAGAGTATGCTTAGTTAAAAACAAATCCTGTTAAAGATTACAAAACACATTGCTAGATGTGACCTGGTTAAGGGATTTCCCTCAGATTTGTTAGGATCTTCACCTTGTTAGAAGTGACCTTGTTAAAGGATTTCAAACACTCAATCAGAATGTCACCTTGCTAGAGGGTTTTACAAATAAGACTGTTAAGTCCACTCGGTTAAGAGATTTTCTGTCACTTCACTAAATAATAGTAATAAAAATCTATCTGCAACTTCACATCTAAAATGCTAAAGTAGATTCTTATTTGCTCAATACAATATAGACATAGAACTAATCTTGTCCATCTGCTAGGCTCTATACTCTGTTATTCAAAACAGATCTTCAAGCTTCTGTGCTCGGTAATCATTATGTAACATCCCTGTGCATACACTTGCCCGCATACATTATTTATCAACAGTTCCCTATTTATAAACAATTCGCCAACCGCTTAATCTCCTTGATCACATTTCCCATGATCAATCATAGCCATCATATCTTCAAACTTTGTCCAGGTTCAATGTATCCTTTGATCTAAAAATGTTTTAACCTGCTTCAAAACTTGCATACATTTCTTGGAACTTGCATGCATTTCTTGGAACTTGTGCTAGGGTATTGTGGTTCAATATAAGCTGTAGATCTTCCTGTCATTTTTCCTTTGCCATAGATCCTTTAACAAACTTCATTCACGACATACCAATCATTTAATCATAGCCAACTCATCAGCTTCCTTCATTAAATAATGCATGTAATCATTTAATGTATTCTGTTATTACTCGGTTGCAACTCGGTAAATACTAAACTTCACTCGGTAGACAATCTACCTTCATTAACCAATAGCAATAACCTTAGGGTTTATCGACTAGGTTCCTTAGGGTTTACCGACTAGGTTTCTTAGGGTTTACCGACTAGGTTCTTTGCTCGGTAACATAGTATAGTATTATCATTTCAATCAATAACATATGTAGGATATCTAAACAATCTAATCATCATGATCTCATCATTGTCTAGCTCAGTAATAGTTTCCCATTGAATAACTTATTTCTCCCCTTATTCATCATATTCTTTCTGTGTCTTTTACAGACATCTTTATACTCATCAAATCATACTTCTCAAGATATGGCAACATCATACTGAATTAGAAAATTAATTTCTTGACATCAATGACAAAATAATAATATTAAGACAGAAAACATCCTTAATCAGTTATATCCATAATCATCAACAATCTTCTCAATATCCTTATTGAAATGCCAACAATCTCCCCTTGTCTGTTATAATGCCAAATGCCAACAATCTCCCCCTTTGGCATTGATGGCAAAAGCAATTGATTTGACCTAATTGATTCAGGTTGTTGTGAGATTTTGAAATGCTGAAATGCACTCCTTCTATCATCAGAATTCTCCCCCATACATTAGTCTTCTCCTCTTCCCCAGTCTTGCTTTTTCCTCAGTCTTCTCCCCTTTTGAAAACAATGCCAAAAAGTAAAGAACTAAAACATAATTTCTTCCTGTATGAAGTGATTTTCTGCTGTTATGTGTCAACTTTAGTCTCAGTCAGAGCATTTATGTCTTCAATTCTTGTTCCCTATATTATTTCCTGTACACCTTTAGAAAACATCCTAAAGTGTGTAAATCAGCATCAACTCCTAAAAGATATTCTGTAGAGTCATCGAATTGATGCTTTCACCGAACTCGGTCAGTGAGTAGAAGATAGGGGTAGGACCCCTAACTTACCTCTAAGATACTCAAAAGTTTCCCTTGGTAGTGGCTTGGTGAAGATATCTGCTATTTGTTCCTTTGTGCTAAGATACTCCAAAACCACTTTCTTCTCTTGAGCTTCTTCTCTAAGATAATGATATTTGATAGAGATGTGCTTTGTCTTAGAGTGCATAACAAGATTCTTTGAAATGTTAATGGCACTAGTATTGTCACATAATATAGTTACTGGCTCGGTAACTTTCTCATTTATACCTTCCAGCAGTTGTTTGATCCATGCTATGTTGGTACAATTTAATGCTGGAGCAACGTATTCAGCTTCTGCCATTGACTATGAAACACATCCTTGTTTCTTGCTAAGCCAACTCACTAGTCTTTCTCCTAAAAAGAAAGCTCCTCCACTTGTTCTTTTTCTGTCATCAATGTTGCCTGCCCAATCAGCATCAGTATAAACTTTTAAATCAAAATCTTTCCTTTTCTGATATACTAAGCCATAATCCTCAGTGCCTTTCAAGTATCTAAAAATTCTCTTGATTGTTGTCATGTGTGTTTCCTTAGGATCTACAGAGAATCTTGCAAATATACCTACTGCATGTACTATGTCTAGCCTACTGTGAACAACATATTGCAACTTTCCAATCATGGATCAGTAAAGTGTCTCATCAACAGATGCAGATTCATCATTCTTTGATAGTTTACAATTGGTAGTCATAGGAGTACTTACTGGTTTTGAATCCTCCATTCCAAATTTCTTTAAGATTTCCTTTATGTACTTGGATTGAGTAATGAAAATCTCATCTTTCATTTGCAGTATCTATAAACCTATAAAATACTTTCTCACCAATTAATGACATATCAAATTCTTTGCTCATTTCATTTCCAAATTTCTTACATAGAGAGACATTCCCACAAAATATAATATCATCAACAAATATGGCTAAGATCAGTATTCCATTTTCATCATTCTTCATGTAAATATTGCTATTTTCACTTGTTCTTATAAAACCAATCTTGATTAAATAAGAGTGCAATCTTTCATACCATGCTCTCGGTGCTTGTTTCAGACCATATAAAGCTTTGTTCAATTTACATACCTGATCTTTATTATTGTCTTCAGCAAATCCTTTAGGTTGTTCAATAAAAACTTCTTCTTCTAATATACCATTCAGAAATGCAGATTTGACATCCATTTGATATACCTTGAAATTCTTGTAAGCAGCATATGCCAACAATGTTCTTACTCCTTCAAGTCTTGCTACAGGTGCAAAAGTTTCACCATAATCAATTCCTTCTTCTTGGGCATAACCTTTGCAAACTAGTCTTGCTTTATTTCGAATGACCTCTCCTTTTTCATTTAGCTTGTTTCTGAAAATCCATTTTTTACTGATTACATTTTGTCCTTCAGTCTTGGGACCAGTGTCCATGTGTCATTCTTCTTGATCTGATCAATCTCTTCTGTCATAGCATTTACCCAATCTTTACTGTTAAATGCCTCTTTCACTATTCTCGGTTCAAATTCAGATATCAAACATGTGTTCTGTCTTAGTTTGTTCCTTGTCATCACTAGATCATCCTTATCTCCTATAATCTGACTTGGTGCATGATGTCTTTTGACATATTTGGCTAATACAGGCTCAGTAGGCTCTGTATGTTCTTCTTCATCACTCGGTAATTGGATATTTTCTTCATTTCCTACTACAGGTTTCTCGGTAGGACTTGTCGGTTGAACATAGACAAATTCATCATAATCTTCCGGTTCCTTTGAATTTCCTTCATCATTTCTTTCTGCAAATTCATCAATTTTCACATTTGCACTTTCTACTATTTTGTTAGATGATTTGATCAGACATTTAAATGTGTTACTTCTAGAAGAATAACCAAGAAATGTTCGTTCTTCACTTTTCTGATCAAACTTGCCATTTCTTTCATTCTTGTGTACATAGAATCTACTTCCAAAGATTTTAAAATAACTTACATTAGGTTTCTTGTCATACCAGATTTCATATGGTGTCTTCAAAGTACCTTTCTTCAGTTGTACTCAGTTCAAGGTGTAAACTACAGTTCTTATTGCTTCTCTCCAAAATGTTTGTGGCACTTTCTTTTCAATTATTAGGGTTCTGGCACAATCCACAATAGATCTATTTCTTCTCTCAACTATTCCATTTTGTTGTGGAGTTCTCAGTGCAGAGACTTGTCTTTTTATATCATGATCATTGCAGAATAAGTTGAACTCATCAGATGTGAACTCTCCTCCTCTATCTGATCTAAGACATTTCAGTTGTCTTCCTATTTCATTTTCAACTCTTGCCTTGTACCATTTAAACATTTGAAAAGCTTCTGATTTTTCTTTTAAAAACATTACTGACATCATCCTTGAGTAATCATCCACAAATAATATAAAGTATTTATCACCATAATAACTTTGAACTTTCATAGGACCACAAAGATCAGTGTGCACAAGATCTAAAATTCCCTTATAAGTGTAAGACTTACTTGTAAAGCTTGATCTTGTCATTTTACCCATCTGGCATCCTCGACACATAGCGTTCTTAGGTTTTTCCAAACTTGGTAGACCTCTTACTCGGTGCTTCTTTCTTATTTTGATTAGATTATCAAAATTTACACGAAAAAACCTTTTATACCATAACCAAGTATCATCTATCTTTGCATACAAACATTTATTCCGAGTTGAGACAAGGTGAAATATGTTACCTTTTGTTTGTGTCACGGTAGCAGCTAACTTTCCATGCTTGTCATGAACTTTGACAATTCCTTTCTGAAATTCTATTCAGTATCCTGTATTGTTTAGTTGTGCTACACTCAACAAATTGTATTTCAAACCTTCAACCCAATAAACATCCTTGCATCTTGCATTGTCAAGAAGTGTTATGGATCCTTTACCTCTTTTATTGGACATGGTCCATCATTACCAAATCTTACATAGCCTCCATCATAGTCTTCTAACATAACAAACTTGTGTTTATCACCTGTCATGTGATGTGAGCATCCACTATCTATGATCCAAGAATCATTAGTATGTATGTGAGATATAAGGACTTTTTCTTCATACCTTTCTTCATCTGATCCATCTTTGATAGCCACATAAACTACTTCCTCTATATCAGTTTCATCTGATTTATCATCATTGGATTCCTCCTCGGCTATTAAGCATGACTTTCTATCTCTTCTTCTAAAGTCTTGGTGTCCTCTGTAATGATTAGCTTTCTGTCTATCATCTCGGTAATCTCTCTTTTCAGTAGAATCTTTGTCAGGATAGTTAGAAGCCATATGTCCTATCTTATCACAATTGAAACATTTCAAAGGTAGTTTTCCTTTATACTTACCTTTGCCTCTAGGTAACCTTCTGGCTAATAGTGCTTCAAACTCTTCTTGCTTTCTAATTTCCTCATACAGTTTGTGTACTTCCTCCATGTTCTTCCGAAATCTTTCACTTGCTCCACTGTGATCCACTTTAGTGTACTTACTCATTCTATCATTGTAATCATCAGATTCACCAATATGACAAGAACTAAATGAAGATTCAACTTTATTTACCAATGACCCACTGTTATCAAAGTTACTTAACTCAAATGCATGTAGCTTACCAATAGTAGCATCTGAAGAAACTGGCATATTGGGTACAGACCTCAATTCATTTATTGTTGAGACTCGGATTGCATAAGCCGGTAGAAGGGTTCTTAACAACTTACTTGTTATATCCTTTTCTTCAATAGTTCCACCTGCTCCTTTGATTTGATTGACAATCTCTTTTAGTCTTGTATTGTACTGGGTTATGTTCTCACCTTCATTCATCCTCATAGATTCAAGTTGTCCTCTTAAACTATCCACTTTTTCTCTTTGAACATGTTCATCTCCTCCATACATAGATATGAGCTTGTCCCACATTGCCTTTGCATCATTGTAGCCTTCTAGATCATTAAACTCTGAATCGGTCAATGCAGATGTTATTTCAATCATTGCTTGGATATGTTCTCGCTTTGCTTTTATCTCTTCCATAGTCAATGGATAGGTGCTCGGTGTGATGAAATCATTCTCAAGATAATATACAACATATTCTTCAACTCTTGATAGGTGCAGCTTCATCCTTTTCTGCCATGTAGAGAAACTTGACTTGTTTAGCTTCGATGCATCCCTCTTATACATCTTTGGATCTTTTCCTGAAGTACCTTTAAACTTTTCCTTCCGGAGTCCAAAGCTCTGATACCAATTGATAGTTCTGATACTTAAAGATAAGTACAGATGCCAAGCTAATAAGATGAGAGGGGGGGGTGAATCATACAAACTTAATCTTCCATAATGACATCAGATTCAACCTCACTAACATATACTTCAATAATATAACCAAAACTACTAAACATGCAAACTCAAAAGCATATAAATATCATAACACTCATAACACCAGATTTAACGTGGAAACCCAAATAGGGAAAAACCACTGTGGGATTTCGGACCCACTAAGAAATATACTCTTCTAGAGTATGCTCAGTTAAAAGCAAATCCTGTTAAAGATTACAAAACACATTGCTAGATGTGACCCGGTTAAGGGATTTCCCTCAGATCTGTTAGGATCTTCACCTTGTTAGAAGTGACCTTGTTAAAGGATTTCAAACACTCAATCAGAATGCCACCTTGCTAGAAGGTTTTACAAATAAGACTGTTAAGTCCACTCGCTTAAGAGATTTTCTGTCACGTCACTAAATAACAATAATAAAAATCTATCTGCAACTTCACATCTAAAATGCTAAAGCATATTCTTATTTGCTCAATACAATATAGACATAGAACTAATCTTGTCCATCTTTTGGGCTCTATACTCTGTTATTCAAAACAGATCTTCAAGCTTCTGTGCTCGGTAATCACTATGTAGTTGATAGTTCTGATACCTGATATAAGTACAGATCCAATAGCCAACAAGATGAGAGGGGGGGGGTGAATCATACAAACTTAATCATCCATAAAAACATCAGATTCAACCTCGATAACATATATATATTAGTAATATAACCAAAATTGTTAAACATGCAAACTCAAAAGCATATGAACAATATAAACCTCATAACACCATATTTAACGTGGAAACCCAAATAGGAAAAAACCACTGTGGGATTTCGGACCCACTAAGAAATATACTCTTCTAGAGTATGCTCGGTTAAAAGAAAATCCTGTTAAAGATTACAAACACATTGCTAGATGTGACCCGGTTAAGGTATTTCCCTCATATCTGTTAGGATCTTCACTTTGTTAGAAGTGACCTTGTTAAAGGATTTCAAACACTCAATCAGAATGTCACCTTGCTAGAGGGTTTACATAGAAGACTGTTAAGTCCACTCGGTTAAGATATTTTCTGTCACTTTCACAAAATAACAGTAATAAAAATCTATCTGCAACTTCACATCTAAAATGCTAAAGCAGATTCCTATTTGTTCAATACAATCTAGACATAGAACTAATCTTGTTTATCTGTTGGGCTTCTATACTTTGTTATTTTAACAGGTCTTCAAGCTTTTGTGCTCGGTAATCACTATGTAGCATCCATGTGCATACACTTGCCCGCATAAATTGTTTATCATCAGTTTCCTATATATAAACAATTAGGTAACTGCATAATATCCTTGATCAAATTTCCCATGATCAATCATAGCCATCAGATCTTCGATCTTGTCCAGGTTCAATGCATATTTCGATTTGAAAATGTTTTACCCCACTTTGGAACTTGCATAATAGTCTTGGAACTTGTGCCAGGGTATTGCGGTTCAATCTGAGCTGTAGATCTTCATGCTGACTTTCCATTGCTTTAGATTCGTTAACAAACTTCTTCCACGACTTACCAATCATTTAATCCGCTCCAGCTCATCAGCTTCCTTCATTAAATACATCATGTAAACATTTAATGCATTCTGTTATAGCTCGATTACAACTCGGTAACAACTTAGTGAATACTAAACTCCACTCGGTAGACATTCCGCCTTCATTAACCGATAGCGATAACCTTAGGGTTTATCAACTAGGTTCCTTAGGGTTTACCAACTAGGTTCTTTGCTTGATAACATAGTATAGTATTAACCTTTACAATTTACAACATATGTATGATGTTAAAACAATCTAAAACATCATGATCTCATCATTGTCTGACTCGGTAGTAGTTGCCCATTGAATACCTTATTCATCATATTCTTTCCTGTGTCTTTTACCGACATCTTTATAATCTTCATATCACAC
This sequence comes from Cryptomeria japonica, assembly GCF_030272615.1. NCBI lineage: Eukaryota > Viridiplantae > Streptophyta > Pinopsida > Cupressales > Cupressaceae > Cryptomeria > Cryptomeria japonica. Next base: position 173,526,058 of record NC_081409.1, read on the forward strand.
TTCTCAAGATATGGCAACATCATACTAAATTAGAAAATCAATTTCTTGACATCAATGACAAAATAATAATATCAAGACAGTAAAACATCTTTAATCAGTTATATCCATAATCATCAACAACCTTCTCAATATCCTTAAGAAATGCCAACAATCTTTCATTGTCTGTTGAAATGCAATATTGCCAACAATCTCCCCCTTTGGCATTGATGGAAAAACCAATTGATTTGACCTTAATAGATTCAGATTGCTGTGATTTTGAAATGTTGAAATTCTCTCCCCCATACATTAGACTTCTCCTCATTTCTTCAGTCTTCTTCCCAATCTGTAGTCTGCTCAGTTTTCTCTTAGTCTTCTCTCCTTTATAGTAGTCTTCTCCCCCTTTATAGGTCTTCTCCCCATTTGACAACAATTCCAAAAAGAAAATAAAGAACTAAAACATTATTTCTTTCTATAAGAAGTGATTTCTTGCTGTTGTGTATCAACTGAGTCTCGGTCAAAGCATTTTTCTTCAATTCTTGTTCCCTGTAATATTTCTTGTATTAATTCCAGTACAGTTTTAGAAAACATCCTAAAGTGTATAACTCAGCATCAACTCCCGAAAGATATTCATTAGAGTCATCGGATTGATGCTTTCACCGAACTCAGTCAGTGAATAGAAGATAGGGGTAGGACCCCTAACTTGCTTCTGAGATATTCAAAAGTGTCCTTTGGTAGTGGCTTGGTGAAGATATCTGCTATTTTCTCCTTTGTGCTAACATATTCCAACACCACTTTCTTCTCTTGAGCTTCTTCTCTAAGATAATGATATTTGATAGATATGTGCTTTGTCTTAGAGTGCATAATAGGATTCTTTGAAATATTAATGGCACTAGTATTGTCACAGAATATAGTTACTGGCTCGGTAACTTTCTCATTTATACCTTCCAACAGTTGTTTGATCCATGCAATGTTGGTACAATTCAATGCTGCAGCAACGTATTCAGCTTCTGCTGTTGACTGTGAAACACATCCTTATTTCTTGCTAAGCCAACTCACTAGTCTTTCTCCTAAAAATAAAGCTCCTCCACTTGTGCTTTTTCTGTCATCAATGTTGCCTGCCCAATCAGCATCAGTATAAATTTTTAAATCAAAATAATTTCCTTTCTGATATACTAAGCCATAATCCTCTGTGCCTTTCAAGTATCTAAAAATTCTTTTGATTGTTGTCATGTGTGTTTCCTTAGGATCTACAGAGAATCTTGCAACTATACCTACTACATGTGCTATGTCTGGTCTGCTGTGAACAACATATTGTAGTTTTCCAATCATGGATCGGTAGAGTGTCTCATCAACAGATGCAGATTCATCATTTTTAGATAATTTACAGTTGGTAGTCATAGGAGTACTTACTGGTTTTGAATCATCTATTCCAAATTTCTTCAAGATTTCCTTTATGTACTTGGATTGAGTAGTGAAAATCTCATTTTTCATTTGCAGTATCTTTAAACCTATAAAATACTTTATCTCACCGATTAATGACATCTCAAATTCTTTGCTCATTTCATTTCCAAAGTTCTTGCATAAAGAGTCATTTCCACAAAATATAATATCATCAACAAATATGGTTGAGATCAATATTCCATTTTCATCAGTCTTCATGTACATGTGGTTGTTCTCACTTGTCCTTATAAAACCAATCTTAATCAAATAAGAATGCAATCTTTCATACCATGATCTTGGTGCTTGTTTCAAACCATATAAAGCTTTGTTCAATTTACATACCTGATCTTTATTATTGTCTTCAACAAATCCTTTAGGTTGTTCAATGAAAACTTCTTCTTCTAATATCCCATTCAAAAATGCAGATTTGACATCCATTTGATATATCTTGAAGTTCTTGAAAGCAGCATAGGCCAACAATGTTCTTACTCCTTCAAGTCTGGCAACAGGTGCAAAAGTTTCACCATAATCAATTCCTTCTTCTTGAGCATAACCTTTGTAAACTATTTTTTCTTTGTTCTGAATGACTTCTCCTTTTTCATTTAGCTTGTTTCTGAAAATCCACTTTGTACTAATTACATTTTTGTCCTTTGGTCTTGGGATTAATGTCCATGTGTCAATCTCTTCTATCATAGCATTTACCCAATCTTCACTGTTAAATTCCTCTCTCACTATTCTCGGTTCAAATTCAGATATCAAACATGTGTTCTGTCTCAGTTTGTTCCTTGTCATCACTGGATCATCCTTATCTCCTATAATCTGACTTAGTGCATGATGTCTTCTGACATGCTTGGCTAATACAGGCTCGGTAGGCTCTGTATGATCTTCTTCATCACTCGGTAACTGGATATTCTCTTCATTTTCTTCAACAGTATTCTCGGTAAGACTTCTCGGTTGAACATAGAGCAATTCATTATAGTCTTCCGGTTCCTTGGAATTTCCTTCATCATTTCTTTCTACAAATTCATCAATTTTCACATTTGCACTTTCTACTATTTTGTTAGATGATTTGATCAGACATTTAAATGCTTTGCTTCTGGAAGAATAACCTAGAAATGTTCCTTCTTCACTTTTTTGATCATACTTGCCATTTCTATCATCTTTATGAACATAGCATCTACTTCCAAAGATTTTAAAATAACTAACATTAGGTTTCTTATCATACCAGATTTCATATGGTGTCTTCAAAGTACCTTTCTTCAATTGAACTCGGTTCAAGGTGTAAACAACTATGCTTATTGCTTCTCTGCAAAATGTTTGTGGCACCTTCTTTTCAATCATCAGTGTTCAAGCACAATCCACAATAGATATGTTTCTTCTTTCAGCTATTCCATTTTGTTGTGGAGTTCTCGGTGCAGAGACTTGTCTTTTAATACCAAGATCATTACAGAATAAGTTGAATTCATCCGATGTGAACTCTCCTCCTCTATCTAATCTAAGACATTTCAGTTGTCTTCCTTTTTCATTTTCAACTCTTGCCTTATACCATTTAAAAATTTGAAAAGCTTCTGATTTTTCCTTTAAAAACATTACTGACATCATCCTTGAATAGTCATCCACAAATAATATGAAATACTTATCACCATAATAACTTTGAACTTTCATAGGACCACAAAGATCAGTGTGCACTAGATCTAAAATTCCTTTAGAAGTGTAAGACTTACTTGTAAAGCTTGATCTTGTCATCCTTGGCACATAGCATTCTCAGGTTTTTCAAGACTCGGTAGACCTCTTACTCTGTGCTTCTTACTTATTTTGATCAAATTATCAAAATTTACATGACAAAACCTTTAATGCCATAACCAGGTATCATCAATCTTTGCATAAAAACACTTATTCCGAGTTGAGTCAAGGTGAAATGTATTACTTTTTGTTGGTGTCCTGGTAGCAACTAACTTTCCATTCTTGTCATGAACTTTGACAATTCCTTTCTGAAATTCTATTCGGTAACCTGTGTTGTTTAGCTGTGCTACACTCAACAAATTGTATTTCAAACCTTCAACCTAATAAACATCATTGCATCTTGTATTATCAATAAGTTTTATAGATCCTTTACCTCTTACCGGACATGGTGCATCATTACCAAATCTAACATAGCCTCCATCATAATCTTCTAATATAACAAACTTGTGTTTATCTCCTGTGATATGATGTGAGCATCCACTATCTATAATCCAAGAATCATTAGTGTTTATGTGAGATATTAGGGCTTTTTCTTCATTCCTTTCTTCATCTGAGCCATCCTTGATAGCCACATAAACAACTTCCTCTGTATCAGTCTCATCTGATTTATCATTGTTAGATTCCTCATTAGCTATTAAGCATGTCTTTCTATCTCTTCTTCTGAAGTCTCGGTGTCCTCTGTAATGGTTATCTATTTGTCTGTTGTCTTGGTAATCTCTCTTTTTAGTAGAATCTTTGTCAGGACAGTTAGACACCATATGACCTATCTTATCACAATTGAAACATTTCAAAGGTAGTTTTCCTTTATACTTACCTTTGCCTCTCGGTAACCTTTTGGCTAATAGTGCTTCAAACTCTTCTTGCTTTCTGATTTCTTCATACAGTTTGTGTACTTCTTCCATGTTCTTCTGAAATCTTTCACTTGCTCCACTGTGATCTCCTTCAGAGTACTTATACTTTCTTTCATTGTAATCATTAGATTCATCAAGATGAAAAGAACTAAATGCAGATTCAGCTTTATTTACAGAAGATCCACTATTATCAAAATTACTTAACTCAAATGCATGTAGCTAACCAATAGTAGCATCCAAACAAAAATGGCATATTAGGTACAGACCTCAATTCATTAATTGCAGAGACTCAGATTGCATAAGCTGGTAGAAGGGTTCTTAACAACTTACTTGTTATATCCTTTTCTTCAATAGTTCCAATTGCTCCTTTGATTTGATTGACAATCTCTTTTAGTCTTGTACTGTACTAGGTTATGTTCTCACCTTCATTCATCCTCATAGATTCAAGTTGTCCTCTCAGACTATCTACTTTTGCTCTTTGAACATGTTCATCTCCTCCATATACTGATATGAGTTTATCCCACATTGCCTTTGCATCATTGCAGCCTTCTAGTTCATTAAAATCCGAATCGGTCAATGCATATGTTATTTCAATCATTGCTTGAATATGTTCTTGCTTCGCCTTTATCTCTTCCATAGTCAATGGATAGGTGCTTGGTGTAACAAAATCATTCTCTAGATAGTATACAACATATTCTCCAACTCCTGATAGATGTAGCTTCATCCTTTTCTGCCATGTAGAGAAACTTGACTTGTTCAGCTTCAGTGCATCCCTCTTATACATCTTTGGATCTTTAACTCAAGTGCCTTTAAAATTTCCATCCGGAGTCCAAATCTCTGATACCAATTGATAGTTCTGATACTTAATATAAGTATAGATCCAATAGCCAACAA